>NC_081249.1:147500-155000 GCF_030490865.1 Poecile atricapillus | reverse complement strand
TAGATAGATAGACATATATACATAGCCATAAGAAAGAAATAAATACAAGTTATCTAAATCTAGAAAAGCAGATTAATATTCAATATGAAAAATATACGGATAGATGGTAATGTATTTTAATACATGTTATGCATTGTATCCATATGTATAAATAAAGAAATCAGTATGATAGAAATAGATATTAAAAATATTTAAATCAAGGGACTTTTTGTTTATTATTTGGCTAGAGGCATGGCATTTAAATGAATAATATAGAAATGAAAATATACACATCTATAATAAAGAAATGTATATAGGGAGATAGATAGATAGATAGATAGATAGATAGACAGATAGATAGATAGATAGATAGATAGCCATAAAATAGAAATAAATACAAGAAATCCATATCTAGACAAGTAGATTAATATTCAGTATGAAAACTGTATGGATAAATGGTAATATATTTTATATCTGTTATGCATTACATCTGTGTGTATAAATATAGAAGATCAATATTACAGTAATAGATATTAAAAATATTTAAATGTGGGACTTTTTGTTTTTATTTCGTTAAAGGCATGGCATTTAAATGAATAATATAGAAATGAAAATATACACATCTATAATAAAGAAATGTATATAGGGAGATAGATAGATAGATAGATAGATAGATAGATAGATAGATAGATAGAGAGATAGATAGATATAGATATATACATAGCCATAAGAAAGAAATAAATACAAGTTATCTAAATCTAGAAAAGCAGGTTAATATTCAATATGAAAAATATACGGATAGATGGTAATGTATTTAATACATGTTATGCATTGTATCTATATGTATAAATAAAGAAATCAGTATGATAGAAATGGATTTTAAAAATATTTAAATCAAGGGACTTTTTGTTTATTATTTGGCTAGAGGCATGACATTTAAATGAATAATATAGAAATGAAAATATACTCATCTATACTAAAGAAATAAATAGAGGGAGATATATATATATGTATATATATTAATATATATAGCCATAAAAAAGAAATAAATACATGTAATCAATATCTAGACAAGTAGATTAATATTCAGTATGAAAACTATATGGATAAATGGTAATATATTTTATATCTGTTATGCATTACATCTGTGTGTATAAATATAGAAGATCAATATTACAGTAATAGATATTAAAAATATTTAAATGTGGTACTTTCTGTTTTTATTTCGTTAAAGGCATGGCACTTAAATGAATAATATAGAAATGAAAATATACACATCTATAATAAAGAAATGTATATAGGGAGATAGATAGATAGATAGATAGATAGATAGATAGATAGATAGATAGATATAGATATATACATAGCCATAAGAAAGAAATAAATACAAGTTATCTAAATCTAGAAAAGCAGGTTAATATTCAATATGAAAAATATACGGATAGATGGTAATGTATTTTAATACATGTTATGCATTGTATCCATATGTATAAATAAAGAAATCAGTATGATAGAAATAGATATTAAAAATATTTAAATCAAGGGACTTTTTGTTTATTATTTGGCTAGAGGCATGGCATTTAAATGAATAATATAGAAATGAAAATATACACATCTATAATAAAGAAATGTATATAGGGAGATAGATAGATAGATAGATAGATAGATAGATAGATAGATAGATAGATAGATAGCCATAAAATAGAAATTAATACAAGAAATCCATATCTAGACAAGTAGATTAATATTCAGTATGAAAACTATATGGATAAATGGTAATATATTTTATATCTGTTATGCATTACATCTGTGTGTAGAAATATAAAAGATCAATATTATAGTAATAGATATTAAAAATATTTAAATGAGGGACTTTTTGTTTTTGTTTGGTTAAAGGCATGGCATTTAAATGAATAATATAGAAATGGAAATATACACATCTATACTAAAGAAATAAATAGAGGGAGATATATATATGTATATATATACATATACATATATAAATATAGCCATAAAAAAGAAATAAATACATGTAATCCAAATCTAGACAAGTATATTAATATTTAGTATGCAAACTATATGGATAGATGCTAATATAATATGTTTTAATATCTGTTATGTATTATATCTATGTGTATAAATATAGAAGATCAATATGATAGAAATAGATATTAAAACTATTTAAATCAAGGGTCTTTTTTTTTTTATTTTGTTACAAGCAGGGCTTTTGAATAAATAATATAGAAAGGAAAGTATACACATCTATACTCCAAAAATGAATATAGGGTGGTACATATATATATATTAATATATATAGCCATAAAAAAGAAATAAATACAAGTAATTTAATCTAGACAAGTAGATTAATATTCAGTATGAAAACTATATGGATAGATGTTTATATAATAAATTTTAATATCTATTATCTATTATGCTAATAGAATATATTTTAATATCTGTTATGTATTATATCTATTTGTATAAATAAAGAAGTTCAATATGACAGAAATAGATATTAAAAATATTTAAATGAAGGGCCTTTTTGCTTTTTATTTGGTTAGAGGCAGGGCTTGCTAAGTTCCGATGGGGGGTTTTTTGGGGCGTTCCTTGGAGAAGGGTTTTTGGAAGGGGGTTGCACACGTTCTTTCTTGCCGGGCTTCTTTGCACGTGGGGGGGCGATCCCCGCCCAGCCCCGGGCTGAGCTCTGCGGCAGTGCTGCCACCTTGTGGCCACAGAGCGGTACTGCAGCTGTGCCGCGGCGCGGGCGGGGCCGAGCCGAGCGGAGCCGAACCGAGCCGAGCCGAGCCGAGCCGAGCGGAGCCGAACCGAGCCGAGCCGAGCCGAGTCGAGCCGAACCGAACCGAGGCGTGCCGAGCCGAGCCGGGACCCCCCCCCGCAGGAGCCGGGTCGGGCTGATTGCCACACTGAAGTTTGCGGCCGGCCGGTAGGACCCCGGCAGAGGCGTCGACTCCAATGCCTGCCGCCGCAGGCGCAGCCGCCGCCCAGCTCCGGAGCCGCTGAGCCCCGCCGCCACCGTCCTCGCCCCGGGAAAGGCGGCGGAAAATCAGCCGGAGTGCTCGGAGTCGGCCGGCTTCGTCGGGTTTTTCGTTCAGGCAAGTAAGCTAGACAGACGCGCTGAGAGCAGCGGGGGCCTCGATCGTGCCACAACAAAGATGGCCGCTCGGCCGGAAGTGGCTTCAGCCACAACAAAGATGGCGGCGAGGAAGGACGGAAGTGACGTCACGCCCCTCACAAGATGGCTGCCGAGTCGCGGCTGGCTTTGACCTTCCAAGCATGGCGGCCGAAAAGGCGGGAAAATGCAAGGACCCCGGGCGGTGGGTGTCTACTCGACTGCCTGACAAACACCCCGACGCCGACGCCGCTCCGGCGCAATTTTCCGCGGCTTTTCCGGCCGTGCCGACACGGGCTGTACGCTCAGCGGCGCCGGGGCCGGACGCGAGCCAGCCGGGCGCCGACAGGCAGCGGTGAGGACGCCTCTCTCTGACGGGGTCCTTGCCGCGGCCCGCTTCGGCTCGGCTCCGCTCGGCTCGGCTCGTCTCCGCTCGGCTCCGCTCGGCTCGGCTCCGCTCGGCGCCGCTCGGCTCCGCTCGGCGCCGCTCGGCTCCGCTCGGCACGGCTCCGCTCGGCACGGTTCGGCTCCGCTCGACACGGCTCGGCTCGGCTCGGCGCGCCTCGGTTCGGCTCCGCTCGGCTCCGCTCGGCACGCTTCGGTTCGGCTCCGCTCGGCTCGGCTCGGTTCCGCTCGGCTCGGCTCGGTTCCGCTCGGCTCGGCCCCGCCCGCGCCGGGGCACAGGTGCAGTACCGCTCTGTGGCCACAAGGTGGCAGCACTGCCGCAGAGCTCAGCCCGGGGCTGGGCGGGGATCGCCCCCCCACGTGCAAAGAAGCCCGGCAAGAAACAAGGTGCGCAACCCCCTTCCAAAAACCCTTCTCCAAGGAACGCCCCAAAAAAACCCCCATCGGAACTTAGCAAGCCCTGCCTCTAACCAAATAAAAAGCAAAAAGGCCCTTCATTTAAATATTTTTAATATCTATATCTATCATATTGATTTTTTATATTTATACACATAGATATAATGCATAATAGATATTAAAATATATTAACGTCCATCCATATATTTTTCATATTTATTATTAATCTACTAGTATATATTTGTTACTAGTATTTATTTCTTTTTCATCTCTCTCTCTCTCTCTCTCTCTCTCTCTCTCTCTATATCTCCCTATATTTATACCTTTGTTATAGATTTCTATATTTTCATTTCTATATTATTTATTTAAAAGCCCTGCCTGTAACCGAATTTAAAAAAACATCCCCTTCACCTTAAATGATTATTTAAATATTTCTAATGCTTATTTTTATCAAATTTATATACTATTTTGAACTAGCCCAGGGGCACTGGGACCGGCCCAAAGGGACCCCGGCGGTGCCCGAGACCCGCGCCCGGAGCGGACGGATCTGCTGCTCCTGCTCCTGCTGCTCCTGCTCCTGCTCCTGCTGCTCCTGCTGGCAGCCTCAGTGCTGGCAGCACAGGGCAATTTCTATGGGGTTGGGAGGAAATGTGCTGTTTCAAGCTGGGATCACTGGCTTCTGTGGGTGGGGAAATCTTGAAGACTCAGCCGAGTCCTTCCTGAGAATTGCAAGGCTCGTGTCCCTGTGATTCTTGAGACAGGGTTTAAGTAGCTGCCATCGACTTGAGACAGCATCGAGTGGGTTTGTTCGAGTGGCAGAAATGATTTCTGTGCCTGGAATAAGGTGTCTTGGGATAAGCAACTCTCTTTGGTGGCAGAATGAACCGGTCTTTTTCCTTTTTCCTTCTTTTTCCTTCTAGATTGCGGAGCATTGGAGACCGGCGGCTCTGTGCTGCTCTTTGTTCACCTGTTGTGCTTGGAAGAGACGTGAAACTGCGGGGAAGCTGCGCTCGCCGTAGTGGCCAGAGGGAGAAGCACCTTGTCCATCTCGTCCATCTTGCCGGCCCCTGGCGTGGTCCTTTCCCCTCTGGCTCCTTGTTTCCCTCTTGTCCAATCAAGGACAGAATCCCTCTGTCCTTGCTGTGTGTTCTGCGCTCGGCCTTTTTCTGTGTCCTTCTCCGTGGCTCACTCACGTGCATTTTTTAATTCCGTCTGTCTCTCTGCTCTTCCCCGTGCCCTTGTTTCCCAGTGGCTCCTTGTGTCCCCTTCCTTGGCTCTGTTCTTTTTCAATCCCTCTCTGTCTTGCTGCCCATGCCAGGTTTTGGGTTTGGGTGGAAGTTTTGGTTTTTTGGTGGTTTGGTTTTGTTTTTGGTGGTTTTTTGGTGATTTGGTTTGGTTTGGTTTTTTTTCAGTTTTGTTTTGTTTTTCTATTTCATCCTACAGCCCATTCTTTTGTTCTTTCTTTTCTTCCTGTGTCCTCTCTGCCACCACTCCCTCTTTCTGCCTCTGGCCTGTGCCTGGGGTTTTTGGGGAGGGATTTCTGGCACCTGCCCCCCTTTTCTTGTTGCAGCAGAGCTCCTTTTTGGGAGGGGGTCTAGTCCTAGAAGGGCTTCCAATAAAGCAGGGTGCTGCTGTCCAGGGCAGTTGGAGTTGTTCTGTGCCTTCTTTGGGGGTGAGGAGCAAAGGCTGAGGGGGACGGGGTGGGCACTGGGGGGCTCCCCTGTCCCTTGGGGCACGCCGAGGTCCCCGGCAGAGGGAGGCAGGCGCTGCGCTGGAGGAGCAAGGTGAGCGGGGAATGGGGAGGGCTCGTGCCGGGTACCCTTGCCCAGAGGGGACCCCGAGCTGCCAGGAAATTCCCTGGGAGGGCTGGATGCAGAATCCAAAAACCTGTGGAGCTGTTCTGGTTTTTACGGTAGGCATTGGCAAGGAACAGGAATGGATCTCTCTAAATTCCCTTGGAAAGAAACCCCCTCTCTGTGCACGCCGTCTTTAGGGTTTTGTTATGTCAGGAACGGCTTAGGGTTAAGAAAGTGGCTTTTGTTTTTCCACCTCTTACTTCCCTGTAAAAAGTGAGTGTATAAAACACATCTGTGCATCCATGAGGTACTAAAATGCACCGAGACAAATTTCTGTGCCTAAGTTCCATAGTGACGAGCGCGTTCTGCACTCGGGGTTCACCAGGGCTTTATATTTTTGTCATTCTGACCTGTCAGCTGAATGAATGGGTAGAGTTTCAAAGAGAACGAAATGCAAATTTCAAAAAGCAGAACATTAGAAAGAGAAATATATACCTGTAAAAATAAATATAGGGGAGCTAGGTAGATATATATACAGAGAGAGAGAGAGAGAGATAAAAAAAAATAAATACAAGAAATCCATATCTAGACAAGTAGATTAATATTCAGTATGAAAACTATATGGATAGATGCTAATATAATAAATTTTAATATCTGTTATGCAACATATCTATGTCTATAAATATAGAAGATCAGTATGATAGAAATAAATATTAAAAATATTTTAAGGAAGGGACTTTTTGTTTATTATTTGGTTAGAGGCATGGCATTTAAATGAATAATATAGAAATGAAAATATACACATCTATAATAAAGAAATGTATATAGGGAGATAGATAGATAGATAGATAGATAGATAGATAGATAGATAGATAGATAGAGAGATATAGATATATACATAGCCATAAGAAAGAAATAAATACAAGTTATCTAAATCTAGAAAAGCAGGTTAATATTCAATATGAAAAATATACGGATAGATGGTAATGTATTTTAATACATGTTATGCATTGTATCTATATGTATAAATAAAGAAATCAGTATGATAAAAATAGATATTAAAAATATTTAACTGAAGGGACTTCTTGTTTATTATTTGGTTAGAGGCATGACATTTAAATGAATAATATAGAAATGAAAATATACCCATCTATAATAAAGAAATAAATAGAGGGAGATATATATATGTATATATATTTATATATGTATAGCCATAAAAAAGAAATAAATACATGTAATCCATATCTAGACAAGTAGATTAATATTCAGTATGAAAACTATATGGATAAATGGTAATATATTTTATATCTGTTATGCATTACATCTGTGTGTATAAATATAGAAGATCAATATTACAGTAATAGATATTAAAAATATTTAAATGTGGTACTTTCTGTTTTTATTTCGTTAAAGGCATGGCACTTAAATGAATAATATAGAAATGAAAATATACACATCTATAATAAAGAAATGTATATAGGGAGATAGATAGATAGATAGATAGATAGATAGATAGATAGATAGATATAGATATATACATAGCCATAAGAAAGAAATAAATACAAGTTATCTAAATCTAGAAAAGCAGGTTAATATTCAATATGAAAAATATACGGATAGATGGTAATGTATTTTAATACATGTTATGCATTGTATCCATATGTATAAATAAAGAAATCAGTATGATAGAAATAGATATTAAAAATATTTAAATCAAGGGACTTTTTGTTTATTATTTGGCTAGAGGCATGGCATTTAAATGAATAATATAGAAATGAAAATATACACATCTAT
>NC_081249.1:137500-142500 GCF_030490865.1 Poecile atricapillus | reverse complement strand
TAGACATATATACATAGCCATAAGAAAGAAATAAATACAAGTTATCTAAATCTAGAAAAGCAGATTAATATTCAATATGAAAAATATACGGATAGATGGTAATGTATTTTAATACATGTTATGCATTGTATCCATATGTATAAATAAAGAAATCAGTATGATAGAAATAGATATTAAAAATATTTAAATCAAGGGACTTTTTGTTTATTATTTGGCTAGAGGCATGGCATTTAAATGAATAATATAGAAATGAAAATATACCCATCTATACTAAAGAAATAAATAGAGGGAGATATATATATGTATATATATTTATATATGTATAGCCATAAAAAAGAAATAAATACATGTAATCCATATCTAGACAAGTAGATTAATATTCAGTATGAAAACTATATGGATAAATGGTAATATATTTTATATTTGTTATGCATTACATCTGTGTGTATAAATATAGAAGATCAATATTATAGTAATAGATATTAAAAATATTTAAATGAGGGACCTTTTTGTTTTTGTTTGGTTAAAGGCATGGCATTTAAATGAATAATATAGAAATGAAAATATACACATCTATAATAAAGAAATGTATATAGGGAGATAGATAGATAGATAGATAGATAGATAGATAGATAGATAGATAGATAGATATAGATATATACATAGCCATAAGAAAGAAATAAATACAAGTTATCTAAATCTAGAAAAGCAGGTTAATATTCAATATGAAAAATATACGGATAGATGGTAATGTATTTTAATACATGTTATGCATTGTATCCATATGTATAAATAAAGAAATCAGTATGATAGAAATAGATATTAAAAATATTTAACTGAAGGGACTTTTTGTTTATTATTTGGCTAGAGGCATGGCATTTAAATGAATAATATAGAAATGAAAATATACACATCTATAATAAAGAAATGTATATAGGGAGATAGATAGATAGATAGATAGATAGATAGATAGATAGATAGCCATAAAATAGAAATAAATACAAGAAATCCATATCTAGACAAGTAGATTAATATTCAGTATGAAAACTGTATGGATAAATGGTAATATATTTTATATCTGTTATGCATTACATCTGTGTGTATAAATATAGAAGATCAATATTACAGTAATAGATATTAAAAATATTTAAATGTGGGACTTTTTGTTTTTATTTCGTTAAAGGCATGGCATTTAAATGAATAATATAGAAATGAAAATATACACATCTATAATAAAGAAATGTATATAGGGAGATAGATAGATAGATAGATAGATAGATAGATAGATAGATAGATAGATAGATAGATAGACATATATACATAGCCATAAGAAAGAAATAAATACAAGTTATCTAAATCTAGAAAAGCAGATTAATATTCAATATGAAAAATATACGGATAGATGGTAATGTATTTTAATACATGTTATGCATTGTATCCATATGTATAAATAAAGAAATCAGTATGATAGAAATAGATATTAAAAATATTTAAATCAAGGGACTTTTTGTTTATTATTTGGCTAGAGGCATGGCATTTAAATGAATAATATAGAAATGAAAATATACACATCTATAATAAAGAAATGTATATAGGGAGATAGATAGATAGATAGATAGATAGATAGATAGATAGATAGATAGATAGATAGATAGATAGCCATAAAATAGAAATAAATACAAGAAATCCATATCTAGACAAGTAGATTAATATTCAGTATGAAAACTGTATGGATAAATGGTAATATATTTTATATCTGTTATGCATTACATCTGTGTGTATAAATATAGAAGATCAATATTACAGTAATAGATATTAAAAATATTTAAATGTGGTACTTTCTGTTTTTATTTCGTTAAAGGCATGGCACTTAAATGAATAATATAGAAATGAAAATATACACATCTATAATAAAGAAATGTATATAGGGAGATAGATAGATAGATAGATAGATAGATAGATAGATAGATAGATAGATAGATAGAGAGATAGATATAGATATATACATAGCCATAAGAAAGAAATAAATACAAGTTATCTAAATCTAGAAAAGCAGGTTAATATTCAATATGAAAAATATACGGATAGATGGTAATGTATTTAATACATGTTATGCATTGTATCTATATGTATAAATAAAGAAATCAGTATGATAGAAATGGATTTTAAAAATATTTAAATCAAGGGACTTTTTGTTTATTATTTGGCTAGAGGCATGACATTTAAATGAATAATATAGAAATGAAAATATACTCATCTATACTAAAGAAATAAATAGAGGGAGATATATATATATGTATATATATTAATATATATAGCCATAAAAAAGAAATAAATACATGTAATCAATATCTAGACAAGTAGATTAATATTCAGTATGAAAACTATATGGATAAATGGTAATATATTTTATATCTGTTATGCATTACATCTGTGTGTATAAATATAGAAGATCAATATTACAGTAATAGATATTAAAAATATTTAAATGTGGTACTTTCTGTTTTTATTTCGTTAAAGGCATGGCACTTAAATGAATAATATAGAAATGAAAATATACACATCTATAATAAAGAAATGTATATAGGGAGATAGATAGATAGATAGATAGATAGATAGATAGATAGATAGATAGATATAGATATATACATAGCCATAAGAAAGAAATAAATACAAGTTATCTAAATCTAGAAAAGCAGGTTAATATTCAATATGAAAAATATACGGATAGATGGTAATGTATTTTAATACATGTTATGCATTGTATCCATATGTATAAATAAAGAAATCAGTATGATAGAAATAGATATTAAAAATATTTAACTGAAGGGACTTTTTGTTTATTATTTGGCTAGAGGCATGGCATTTAAATGAATAATATAGAAATGAAAATATACACATCTATAATAAAGAAATGTATATAGGGAGATAGATAGATAGATAGATAGATAGATAGATAGATAGATAGATAGATAGCCATAAAATAGAAATTAATACAAGAAATCCATATCTAGACAAGTAGATTAATATTCAGTATGAAAACTGTATGGATAAATGGTAATATATTTTATATCTGTTATGCATTACATCTGTGTGTATAAATATAGAAGATCAATATTACAGTAATAGATATTAAAAATATTTAAATGAGGGACTTTTTGTTTTTATTTGGTTAAAGGCATGGCATTTAAATGAATAATATAGAAATGAAAATATACACATCTATAATAAAGAAATGTATATAGGGAGATAGATAGATAGATAGATAGATAGATAGATAGATAGATAGATAGATAGATAGATAGACATATATACATAGCCATAAGAAAGAAATAAATACAAGTTATCTAAATCTAGAAAAGCAGATTAATATTCAATATGAAAAATATACGGATAGATGGTAATGTATTTTAATACATGTTATGCATTGTATCCATATGTATAAATAAAGAAATCAGTATGATAGAAATAGATATTAAAAATATTTAAATCAAGGGACTTTTTGTTTATTATTTGGCTAGAGGCATGGCATTTAAATGAATAATATAGAAATGAAAATATACCCATCTATACTAAAGAAATAAATAGAGGGAGATATATATATGTATATATATTTATATATGTATAGCCATAAAAAAGAAATAAATACATGTAATCCATATCTAGACAAGTAGATTAATATTCAGTATGAAAACTATATGGATAAATGGTAATATATTTTATATTTGTTATGCATTACATCTGTGTGTATAAATATAGAAGATCAATATTATAGTAATAGATATTAAAAATATTTAAATGAGGGACCTTTTTGTTTTTGTTTGGTTAAAGGCATGGCATTTAAATGAATAATATAGAAATGAAAATATACACATCTATAATAAAGAAATGTATATAGGGAGATAGATAGATAGATAGATAGATAGATAGATAGATAGATAGATAGATAGATAGATATAGATATATACATAGCCATAAGAAAGAAATAAATACAAGTTATCTAAATCTAGAAAAGCAGGTTAATATTCAATATGAAAAATATACGGATAGATGGTAATGTATTTTAATACATGTTATGCATTGTATCCATATGTATAAATAAAGAAATCAGTATGATAGAAATAGATATTAAAAATATTTAACTGAAGGGACTTTTTGTTTATTATTTGGCTAGAGGCATGGCATTTAAATGAATAATATAGAAATGAAAATATACACATCTATAATAAAGAAATGTATATAGGGAGATAGATAGATAGATAGATAGATAGATAGATAGATAGATAGATAGATAGCCATAAAATAGAAATTAATACAAGAAATCCATATCTAGACAAGTAGATTAATATTCAGTATGAAAACTGTATGGATAAATGGTAATATATTTTATATCTGTTATGCATTACATCTGTGTGTATAAATATAGAAGATCAATATTACAGTAATAGATATTAAAAATATTTAAATGAGGGACTTTTTGTTTTTATTTGGTTAAAGGCATGGCATTTAAATGAATAATATAGAAATGAAAATATACACATCTATAATAAAGAAATGTATATAGGGAGATAGATAGATAGATAGATAGATAGATAGATAGATAGATAGATAGATAGATAGACATATATACATAGCCATAAGAAAGAAATAAATACAAGTTATCTAAATCTAGAAAAGCAGATTAATATTCAATATGAAAAATATACGGATAGATGGTAATGTATTTTAATACATGTTATGCATTGTATCCATATGTATAAATAAAGAAATCAGTATGATAGAAATAGATATTAAAAATATTTAAATCAAGGGACTTTTTGTTTATTATTTGGCTAGAGGCATGGCATTTAAATGAATAATATAGAAATGAAAATATACACATCTATAATAAAGAAATGTATATAGGGAGATAGATAGATAGATAGATAGATAGATAGATAGATAGATAGATAGATAGCCATAAAATAGAAATAAATACAAGAAATCCATATCTAGACAAG
>NC_081249.1:130000-132500 GCF_030490865.1 Poecile atricapillus | reverse complement strand
TATTTTAATACATGTTATGCATTGTATCCATATGTATAAATAAAGAAATCAGTATGATAGAAATAGATATTAAAAATATTTAACTGAAGGGACTTTTTGTTTATTATTTGGCTAGAGGCATGGCATTTAAATGAATAATATAGAAATGAAAATATACACATCTATAATAAAGAAATGTATATAGGGAGATAGATAGATAGATAGATAGATAGATAGATAGATAGATAGATAGATAGCCATAAAATAGAAATTAATACAAGAAATCCATATCTAGACAAGTAGATTAATATTCAGTATGAAAACTGTATGGATAAATGGTAATATATTTTATATCTGTTATGCATTACATCTGTGTGTATAAATATAGAAGATCAATATTACAGTAATAGATATTAAAAATATTTAAATGAGGGACTTTTTGTTTTTATTTGGTTAAAGGCATGGCATTTAAATGAATAATATAGAAATGAAAATATACACATCTATAATAAAGAAATGTATATAGGGAGATAGATAGATAGATAGATAGATAGATAGATAGATAGATAGATAGACATATATACATAGCCATAAGAAAGAAATAAATACAAGTTATCTAAATCTAGAAAAGCAGATTAATATTCAATATGAAAAATATACGGATAGATGGTAATGTATTTTAATACATGTTATGCATTGTATCCATATGTATAAATAAAGAAATCAGTATGATAGAAATAGATATTAAAAATATTTAAATCAAGGGACTTTTTGTTTATTATTTGGCTAGAGGCATGGCATTTAAATGAATAATATAGAAATGAAAATATACCCATCTATACTAAAGAAATAAATAGAGGGAGATATATATATGTATATATATTTATATATGTATAGCCATAAAAAAGAAATAAATACATGTAATCCATATCTAGACAAGTAGATTAATATTCAGTATGAAAACTATATGGATAAATGGTAATATATTTTATATTTGTTATGCATTACATCTGTGTGTATAAATATAGAAGATCAATATTATAGTAATAGATATTAAAAATATTTAAATGAGGGACCTTTTTGTTTTTGTTTGGTTAAAGGCATGGCATTTAAATGAATAATATAGAAATGAAAATATACACATCTATAATAAAGAAATGTATATAGGGAGATAGATAGATAGATAGATAGATAGATAGATAGATAGATAGATAGATAGATAGATATAGATATATACATAGCCATAAGAAAGAAATAAATACAAGTTATCTAAATCTAGAAAAGCAGGTTAATATTCAATATGAAAAATATACGGATAGATGGTAATGTATTTTAATACATGTTATGCATTGTATCCATATGTATAAATAAAGAAATCAGTATGATAGAAATAGATATTAAAAATATTTAACTGAAGGGACTTTTTGTTTATTATTTGGCTAGAGGCATGGCATTTAAATGAATAATATAGAAATGAAAATATACACATCTATAATAAAGAAATGTATATAGGGAGATAGATAGATAGATAGATAGATAGATAGATAGATAGATAGATAGATAGCCATAAAATAGAAATTAATACAAGAAATCCATATCTAGACAAGTAGATTAATATTCAGTATGAAAACTGTATGGATAAATGGTAATATATTTTATATCTGTTATGCATTACATCTGTGTGTATAAATATAGAAGATCAATATTACAGTAATAGATATTAAAAATATTTAAATGAGGGACTTTTTGTTTTTATTTGGTTAAAGGCATGGCATTTAAATGAATAATATAGAAATGAAAATATACACATCTATAATAAAGAAATGTATATAGGGAGATAGATAGATAGATAGATAGATAGATAGATAGATAGATAGATAGATAGATAGATAGATAGATAGACATATATACATAGCCATAAGAAAGAAATAAATACAAGTTATCTAAATCTAGAAAAGCAGATTAATATTCAATATGAAAAATATACGGATAGATGGTAATGTATTTTAATACATGTTATGCATTGTATCCATATGTATAAATAAAGAAATCAGTATGATAGAAATAGATATTAAAAATATTTAAATCAAGGGACTTTTTGTTTATTATTTGGCTAGAGGCATGGCATTTAAATGAATAATATAGAAATGAAAATATACACATCTATAATAAAGAAATGTATATAGGGAGATAGATAGATAGATAGATAGATAGATAGATAGATAGATAGATAGATAGATAGCCATAAAATAGAAATAAATACAAGAAATCCATATCTAGACAAGTAGATTAATATTCAGTATGAAAACTGTATGGATAAATGGTAATATATTTTATATCTGTTATGCATTACATCTGTGTGTATAAATATAGAAGATCAATATTACAGTAATAGATATTAAAAATATTTAAATGTGGGACTTTTTGTTTTTATTTCGTTAAAGGCATGGCATTTAAATGAATAATATAGAAATGAAAATATACACATCTATAATAAAGAAATGTATATAGGGAGATAGAT
>NC_081249.1:112500-125000 GCF_030490865.1 Poecile atricapillus | reverse complement strand
TAATCAATATCTAGACAAGTAGATTAATATTCAGTATGAAAACTATATGGATAAATGGTAATATATTTTATATCTGTTATGCATTACATCTGTGTGTATAAATATAGAAGATCAATATTACAGTAATAGATATTAAAAATATTTAAATGTGGTACTTTCTGTTTTTATTTCGTTAAAGGCATGGCACTTAAATGAATAATATAGAAATGAAAATATACACATCTATAATAAAGAAATGTATATAGGGAGATAGATAGATAGATAGATAGATAGATAGATAGATAGATAGATATAGATATATACATAGCCATAAGAAAGAAATAAATACAAGTTATCTAAATCTAGAAAAGCAGGTTAATATTCAATATGAAAAATATACGGATAGATGGTAATGTATTTTAATACATGTTATGCATTGTATCCATATGTATAAATAAAGAAATCAGTATGATAGAAATAGATATTAAAAATATTTAAATCAAGGGACTTTTTGTTTATTATTTGGCTAGAGGCATGGCATTTAAATGAATAATATAGAAATGAAAATATACACATCTATAATAAAGAAATGTATATAGGGAGATAGATAGATAGATAGATAGATAGATAGATAGATAGATAGATAGATAGCCATAAAATAGAAATTAATACAAGAAATCCATATCTAGACAAGTAGATTAATATTCAGTATGAAAACTGTATGGATAAATGGTAATATATTTTATATCTGTTATGCATTACATCTGTGTGTATAAATATAGAAGATCAATATTACAGTAATAGATATTAAAAATATTTAAATGAGGGACTTTTTGTTTTTATTTGGTTAAAGGCATGGCATTTAAATGAATAATATAGAAATGAAAATATACACATCTATAATAAAGAAATGTATATAGGGAGATAGATAGATAGATAGATAGATAGATAGATAGATAGATAGATAGATAGATAGACATATATACATAGCCATAAGAAAGAAATAAATACAAGTTATCTAAATCTAGAAAAGCAGATTAATATTCAATATGAAAAATATACGGATAGATGGTAATGTATTTTAATACATGTTATGCATTGTATCCATATGTATAAATAAAGAAATCAGTATGATAGAAATAGATATTAAAAATATTTAAATCAAGGGACTTTTTGTTTATTATTTGGCTAGAGGCATGGCATTTAAATGAATAATATAGAAATGAAAATATACCCATCTATACTAAAGAAATAAATAGAGGGAGATATATATATGTATATATATTTATATATGTATAGCCATAAAAAAGAAATAAATACATGTAATCCATATCTAGACAAGTAGATTAATATTCAGTATGAAAACTATATGGATAAATGGTAATATATTTTATATTTGTTATGCATTACATCTGTGTGTATAAATATAGAAGATCAATATTATAGTAATAGATATTAAAAATATTTAAATGAGGGACCTTTTTGTTTTTGTTTGGTTAAAGGCATGGCATTTAAATGAATAATATAGAAATGAAAATATACACATCTATAATAAAGAAATGTATATAGGGAGATAGATAGATAGATAGATAGATAGATAGATAGATAGATAGATAGATAGATAGATATAGATATATACATAGCCATAAGAAAGAAATAAATACAAGTTATCTAAATCTAGAAAAGCAGGTTAATATTCAATATGAAAAATATACGGATAGATGGTAATGTATTTTAATACATGTTATGCATTGTATCCATATGTATAAATAAAGAAATCAGTATGATAGAAATAGATATTAAAAATATTTAACTGAAGGGACTTTTTGTTTATTATTTGGCTAGAGGCATGGCATTTAAATGAATAATATAGAAATGAAAATATACACATCTATAATAAAGAAATGTATATAGGGAGATAGATAGATAGATAGATAGATAGATAGATAGATAGATAGATAGATAGATAGATAGATAGCCATAAAATAGAAATTAATACAAGAAATCCATATCTAGACAAGTAGATTAATATTCAGTATGAAAACTGTATGGATAAATGGTAATATATTTTATATCTGTTATGCATTACATCTGTGTGTATAAATATAGAAGATCAATATTACAGTAATAGATATTAAAAATATTTAAATGAGGGACTTTTTGTTTTTATTTGGTTAAAGGCATGGCATTTAAATGAATAATATAGAAATGAAAATATACACATCTATAATAAAGAAATGTATATAGGGAGATAGATAGATAGATAGATAGATAGATAGATAGATAGATAGATAGATAGATAGATAGACATATATACATAGCCATAAGAAAGAAATAAATACAAGTTATCTAAATCTAGAAAAGCAGATTAATATTCAATATGAAAAATATACGGATAGATGGTAATGTATTTTAATACATGTTATGCATTGTATCCATATGTATAAATAAAGAAATCAGTATGATAGAAATAGATATTAAAAATATTTAAATCAAGGGACTTTTTGTTTATTATTTGGCTAGAGGCATGGCATTTAAATGAATAATATAGAAATGAAAATATACACATCTATAATAAAGAAATGTATATAGGGAGATAGATAGATAGATAGATAGATAGATAGATAGATAGATAGATAGATAGATAGATAGATAGCCATAAAATAGAAATAAATACAAGAAATCCATATCTAGACAAGTAGATTAATATTCAGTATGAAAACTGTATGGATAAATGGTAATATATTTTATATCTGTTATGCATTACATCTGTGTGTATAAATATAGAAGATCAATATTACAGTAATAGATATTAAAAATATTTAAATGTGGGACTTTTTGTTTTTATTTCGTTAAAGGCATGGCATTTAAATGAATAATATAGAAATGAAAATATACACATCTATAATAAAGAAATGTATATAGGGAGATAGATAGATAGATAGATAGATAGATAGATAGATAGATAGATAGATAGATAGATAGATAGAGAGATAGATAGATATAGATATATACATAGCCATAAGAAAGAAATAAATACAAGTTATCTAAATCTAGAAAAGCAGGTTAATATTCAATATGAAAAATATACGGATAGATGGTAATGTATTTAATACATGTTATGCATTGTATCTATATGTATAAATAAAGAAATCAGTATGATAGAAATGGATTTTAAAAATATTTAAATCAAGGGACTTTTTGTTTATTATTTGGCTAGAGGCATGACATTTAAATGAATAATATAGAAATGAAAATATACTCATCTATACTAAAGAAATAAATAGAGGGAGATATATATATATGTATATATATTAATATATATAGCCATAAAAAAGAAATAAATACATGTAATCAATATCTAGACAAGTAGATTAATATTCAGTATGAAAACTATATGGATAAATGGTAATATATTTTATATCTGTTATGCATTACATCTGTGTGTATAAATATAGAAGATCAATATTACAGTAATAGATATTAAAAATATTTAAATGTGGTACTTTCTGTTTTTATTTCGTTAAAGGCATGGCACTTAAATGAATAATATAGAAATGAAAATATACACATCTATAATAAAGAAATGTATATAGGGAGATAGATAGATAGATAGATAGATAGATAGATAGATAGATAGATATAGATATATACATAGCCATAAGAAAGAAATAAATACAAGTTATCTAAATCTAGAAAAGCAGGTTAATATTCAATATGAAAAATATACGGATAGATGGTAATGTATTTTAATACATGTTATGCATTGTATCCATATGTATAAATAAAGAAATCAGTATGATAGAAATAGATATTAAAAATATTTAAATCAAGGGACTTTTTGTTTATTATTTGGCTAGAGGCATGGCATTTAAATGAATAATATAGAAATGAAAATATACACATCTATAATAAAGAAATGTATATAGGGAGATAGATAGATAGATAGATAGATAGATAGATAGATAGATAGATAGATAGCCATAAAATAGAAATTAATACAAGAAATCCATATCTAGACAAGTAGATTAATATTCAGTATGAAAACTATATGGATAAATGGTAATATATTTTATATCTGTTATGCATTACATCTGTGTGTAGAAATATAAAAGATCAATATTATAGTAATAGATATTAAAAATATTTAAATGAGGGACTTTTTGTTTTTGTTTGGTTAAAGGCATGGCATTTAAATGAATAATATAGAAATGGAAATATACACATCTATACTAAAGAAATAAATAGAGGGAGATATATATATGTATATATATACATATACATATATAAATATAGCCATAAAAAAGAAATAAATACATGTAATCCAAATCTAGACAAGTATATTAATATTTAGTATGCAAACTATATGGATAGATGCTAATATAATATGTTTTAATATCTGTTATGTATTATATCTATGTGTATAAATATAGAAGATCAATATGATAGAAATAGATATTAAAACTATTTAAATCAAGGGTCTTTTTTTTTTTATTTTGTTACAAGCAGGGCTTTTGAATAAATAATATAGAAAGGAAAGTATACACATCTATACTCCAAAAATGAATATAGGGTGGTACATATATATATATTAATATATATAGCCATAAAAAAGAAATAAATACAAGTAATTTAATCTAGACAAGTAGATTAATATTCAGTATGAAAACTATATGGATAGATGTTTATATAATAAATTTTAATATCTATTATCTATTATGCTAATAGAATATATTTTAATATCTGTTATGTATTATATCTATTTGTATAAATAAAGAAGTTCAATATGACAGAAATAGATATTAAAAATATTTAAATGAAGGGCCTTTTTGCTTTTTATTTGGTTAGAGGCAGGGCTTGCTAAGTTCCGATGGGGGGTTTTTTGGGGCGTTCCTTGGAGAAGGGTTTTTGGAAGGGGGTTGCACACCTTGTTTCTTGCCGGGCTTCTTTGCACGTGCGGGGGCGACCCCCGCCCAGCCCCGGGCTGAGCTCTGCGGCAGTGCTGCCACCTTGTGGCCACAGAGCGGTACTGCAGCTGTGCCGCGGCGCGGGCGGGGCCGAGCCGAGCGGAGCCGAACCGAGCCGAGCCGAGCCGAGCCGAGTCGAGCCGAACCGAACCGAGGCGTGCCGAGCCGAGCCGGGACCCCCCCCCCGCAGGAGCCGGGTCGGGCTGATTGCCACACTGAAGTTTGCGGCCGGCCGGTAGGACCCCGGCAGAGGCGTCGACTCCAATGCCTGCCGCCGCAGGCGCAGCCGCCGCCCAGCTCCGGAGCCGCTGAGCCCCGCCGCCACCGTCCTCGCCCCGAGAAAGGCGGCGGAAAATCAGCCGGAGTGCTCGGAGTCGGCCGGCTTCGTCCGGTTTTTCGTTCAGGCAAGTAAGCTAGACAGACGCGCTGAGAGCAGCGGGGGCCTCGATCGTGCCACAACAAAGATGGCCGCTCGGCCGGAAGTGGCTTCAGCCACAACAAAGATGGCGGCGAGGAAGGGCGGAAGTGACGTCACGCCCCTCACAAGATGGCTGCCGAGTCGCGGCTGGCTTTGACCTTCCAAGCATGGCGGCCGAAAAGGCGGGAAAATGCAAGGACCCCGGGCGGTGGGTGTCTACTCGACTGCCTGACAAACACCCCGACGCCGACGCCGCTCCGGCGCAATTTTCCGCGGCTTTTCCGGCCGTGCCGACACGGGCTGTACGCTCAGCGGCGCCGGGGCCGGACGCGAGCCAGCCGGGCGCCGACAGGCAGCGGTGAGGACGCCTCTCTCTGACGGGGTCCTTGCCGCGGCCCGCTTCGGCTCGGCTCCGCTCGGCTCGGCTCGTCTCCGCTCGGCTCCGCTCGGCTCGGCTCCGCTCGGCGCCGCTCGGCTCCGCTCGGCGCCGCTCGGCTCCGCTCGGCACGGCTCCGCTCGGCACGGTTCGGCTCCGCTCGACACGGCTCGGCTCGGCTCGGCGCGCCTCGGTTCGGCTCCGCTCGGCTCCGCTCGGCACGCTTCGGTTCGGCTCCGCTCGGCTCGGCTCGGTTCCGCTCGGCTCGGCTCGGTTCCGCTCGGCTCGGCCCCGCCCGCGCCGGGGCACAGGTGCAGTACCGCTCTGTGGCCACAAGGTGGCAGCACTGCCGCAGAGCTCAGCCCGGGGCTGGGCGGGGATCGCCCCCCCACGTGCAAAGAAGCCCGGCAAGAAACAAGGTGTGCAACCCCCTTCCAAAAACCCTTCTCCAAGGAACGCCCCAAAAAAACCCCCATCGGAACTTAGCAAGCCCTGCCTCTAACCAAATAAAAAGCAAAAAGGCCCTTCATTTAAATATTTTTAATATCTATATCTATCATATTGATTTTTTATATTTATACACATAGATATAATGCATAATAGATATTAAAATATATTAACGTCCATCCATATATTTTTCATATTTATTATTAATCTACTAGTATATATTTGTTACTAGTATTTATTTCTTTTTCATCTCTCTCTCTCTCTCTCTCTCTCTCTCTCTCTCTATATCTCCCTATATTTATACCTTTGTTATAGATTTCTATATTTTCATTTCTATATTATTTATTTAAAAGCCCTGCCTGTAACCGAATTTAAAAAAACATCCCCTTCACCTTAAATGATTATTTAAATATTTCTAATGCTTATTTTTATCAAATTTATATACTATTTTGAACTAGCCCAGGGGCACTGGGACCGGCCCAAAGGGACCCCGGCGGTGCCCGAGACCCGCGCCCGGAGCGGACGGATCTGCTGCTCCTGCTCCTGCTGCTCCTGCTCCTGCTCCTGCTGCTCCTGCTGGCAGCCTCAGTGCTGGCAGCACAGGGCAATTTCTATGGGGTTGGGAGGAAATGTGCTGTTTCAAGCTGGGATCACTGGCTTCTGTGGGTGGGGAAATCTTGAAGACTCAGCCGAGTCCTTCCTGAGAATTGCAAGGCTCGTGTCCCTGTGATTCTTGAGACAGGGTTTAAGTAGCTGCCATCGACTTGAGACAGCATCGAGTGGGTTTGTTCGAGTGGCAGAAATGATTTCTGTGCCTGGAATAAGGTGTCTTGGGATAAGCAACTCTCTTTGGTGGCAGAATGAACCGGTCTTTTTCCTTTTTCCTTCTTTTTCCTTCTAGATTGCGGAGCATTGGAGACCGGCGGCTCTGTGCTGCTCTTTGTTCACCTGTTGTGCTTGGAAGAGACGTGAAACTGCGGGGAAGCTGCGCTCGCCGTAGTGGCCAGAGGGAGAAGCACCTTGTCCATCTCGTCCATCTTGCCGGCCCCTGGCGTGGTCCTTTCCCCTCTGGCTCCTTGTTTCCCTCTTGTCCAATCAAGGACAGAATCCCTCTGTCCTTGCTGTGTGTTCTGCGCTCGGCCTTTTTCTGTGTCCTTCTCCGTGGCTCACTCACGTGCCTTTTTTAATTCCGTCTGTCTCTCTGCTCTTCCCCGTGCCCTTGTTTCCCAGTGGCTCCTTGTGTCCCCTTCCTTGGCTCTGTTCTTTTTCAATCCCTCTCTGTCTTGCTGCCCATGCCAGGTTTTGGGTTTGGGTGGAAGTTTTGGTTTTTTGGTGGTTTGGTTTTGTTTTTGGTGGTTTTTTGGTGATTTGGTTTGGTTTGGTTTTTTTTCAGTTTTGTTTTGTTTTTCTATTTCATCCTACAGCCCATTCTTTTGTTCTTTCTTTTCTTCCTGTGTCCTCTCTGCCACCACTCCCTCTTTCTGCCTCTGGCCTGTGCCTGGGGTTTTTGGGGAGGGATTTCTGGCACCTGCCCCCCTTTTCTTGTTGCAGCAGAGCTCCTTTTTGGGAGGGGGTCTAGTCCTAGAAGGGCTTCCAATAAAGCAGGGTGCTGCTGTCCAGGGCAGTTGGAGTTGTTCTGTGCCTTCTTTGGGGGTGAGGAGCAAAGGCTGAGGGGGACGGGGTGGGCACTGGGGGGCTCCCCTGTCCCTTGGGGCACGCCGAGGTCCCCGGCAGAGGGAGGCAGGCGCTGCGCTGGAGGAGCAAGGTGAGCGGGGAATGGGGAGGGCTCGTGCCGGGTACCCTTGCCCAGAGGGGACCCCGAGCTGCCAGGAAATTCCCTGGGAGGGCTGGATGCAGAATCCAAAAACCTGTGGAGCTGTTCTGGTTTTTACGGTAGGCATTGGCAAGGAACAGGAATGGATCTCTCTAAATTCCCTTGGAAAGAAACCCCCTCTCTGTGCACGCCGTCTTTAGGGTTTTGTTATGTCAGGAACGGCTTAGGGTTAAGAAAGTGGCTTTTGTTTTTCCACCTCTTACTTCCCTGTAAAAAGTGAGTGTATAAAACACATCTGTGCATCCATGAGGTACTAAAATGCACCGAGACAAATTTCTGTGCCTAAGTTCCATAGTGACGAGCGCGTTCTGCACTCGGGGTTCACCAGGGCTTTATATTTTTGTCATTCTGACCTGTCAGCTGAATGAATGGGTAGAGTTTCAAAGAGAACGAAATGCAAATTTCAAAAAGCAGAACATTAGAAAGAGAAATATATACCTGTAAAAATAAATATAGGGGAGCTAGGTAGATATATATACAGAGAGAGAGAGAGAGAGATAAAAAAAAATAAATACAAGAAATCCATATCTAGACAAGTAGATTAATATTCAGTATGAAAACTATATGGATAGATGCTAATATAATAAATTTTAATATCTGTTATGCAACATATCTATGTCTATAAATATAGAAGATCAGTATGATAGAAATAAATATTAAAAATATTTTAAGGAAGGGACTTTTTGTTTATTATTTGGTTAGAGGCATGGCATTTAAATGAATAATATAGAAATGAAAATATACACATCTATAATAAAGAAATGTATATAGGGAGATAGATAGATAGATAGATAGATAGATAGATAGATAGATAGATAGATATAGATATATACATAGCCATAAGAAAGAAATAAATACAAGTTATCTAAATCTAGAAAAGCAGGTTAATATTCAATATGAAAAATATACGGATAGATGGTAATGTATTTTAATACATGTTATGCATTGTATCTATATGTATAAATAAAGAAATCAGTATGATAAAAATAGATATTAAAAATATTTAACTGAAGGGACTTCTTGTTTATTATTTGGTTAGAGGCATGGCATTTAAATGAATAATATAGAAATGAAAATATACCCATCTATAATAAAGAAATAAATAGAGGGAGATATATATATGTATATATATTTATATATGTATAGCCATAAAAAAGAAATAAATACATGTAATCCATATCTAGACAAGTAGATTAATATTCAGTATGAAAACTATATGGATAAATGGTAATATATTTTATATCTGTTATGCATTACATCTGTGTGTATAAATATAGAAGATCAATATTATAGTAATAGATATTAAAAATATTTAAATGTGGGACTTTTTGTTTTTATTTCGTTAAAGGCATGGCATTTAAATGAATAATATAGAAATGAAAATATACACATCTATAATAAAGAAATGTATATAGGGAGATAGATAGATAGATAGATAGATAGATAGATAGATAGATAGATAGAGAGATAGATATAGATATATACATAGCCATAAGAAAGAAATAAATACAAGTTATCTAAATCTAGAAAAGCAGGTTAATATTCAATATGAAAAATATACGGATAGATGGTAATGTATTTAATACATGTTATGCATTGTATCTATATGTATAAATAAAGAAATCAGTATGATAGAAATGGATTTTAAAAATATTTAAATCAAGGGACTTTTTGTTTATTATTTGGCTAGAGGCATGGCATTTAAATGAATAATATAGAAATGAAAATATACTCATCTATACTAAAGAAATAAATAGAGGGAGATATATATATGTATATATATTTATATATGTATAGCCATAAAAAAGAAATAAATACATGTAATCAATATCTAGACAAGTAGATTAATATTCAGTATGAAAACTATATGGATAAATGGTAATATATTTTATATCTGTTATGCATTACATCTGTGTGTATAAATATAGAAGATCAATATTATAGTAATAGATATTAAAAATATTTAAATGAGGGACCTTTTTGTTTTTGTTTGGTTAAAGGCATGGCATTTAAATGAATAATATAGAAATGAAAATATACACATCTATAATAAAGAAATGTATATAGGGAGATAGATAGATAGATAGATAGATAGATAGATAGATAGATAGATAGATAGATAGATATAGATATATACATAGCCATAAGAAAGAAATAAATACAAGTTATCTAAATCTAGAAAAGCAGGTTAATATTCAATATGAAAAATATACGGATAGATGGTAATGTATTTTAATACATGTTATGCATTGTATCCATATGTATAAATAAAGAAATCAGTATGATAGAAATAGATATTAAAAATATTTAACTGAAGGGACTTTTTGTTTATTATTTGGCTAGAGGCATGGCATTTAAATGAATAATATAGAAATGAAAATATACACATCTATAATACAGAAATGTATATAGGGAGATAGATAGATAGATAGATAGATAGATAGATAGATAGATAGATAGATAGATAGCCATAAAATAGAAATTAATACAAGAAATCCATATCTAGACAAGTAGATTAATATTCAGTATGAAAACTGTATGGATAAATGGTAATATATTTTATATCTGTTATGCATTACATCTGTGTGTATAAATATAGAAGATCAATATTACAGTAATAGATATTAAAAATATTTAAATGAGGGACTTTTTGTTTTTATTTGGTTAAAGGCATGGCATTTAAATGAATAATATAGAAATGAAAATATACACATCTATAATAAAGAAATGTATATAGGGAGATAGATAGATAGATAGATAGATAGATAGATAGATAGATAGATAGATAGATAGACATATATACATAGCCATAAGAAAGAAATAAATACAAGTTATCTAAATCTAGAAAAGCAGATTAATATTCAATATGAAAAATATACGGATAGATGGTAATGTATTTTAATACATGTTATGCATTGTATCCATATGTATAAATAAAGAAATCAGTATGATAGAAATAGATATTAAAAATATTTAAATCAAGGGACTTTTTGTTTATTATTTGGCTAGAGGCATGGCATTTAAATGAATAATATAGAAATGAAAATATACCCATCTATACTAAAGAAATAAATAGAGGGAGATATATATATGTATATATATTTATATATGTATAGCCATAAAAAAGAAATAAATACATGTAATCCATATCTAGACAAGTAGATTAATATTCAGTATGAAAACTATATGGATAAATGGTAATATATTTTATATCTGTTATGCATTACATCTGTGTGTATAAATATAGAAGATCAATATTATAGTAATAGATATTAAAAATATTTAAATGAGGGACCTTTTTGTTTTTGTTTGGTTAAAGGCATGGCATTTAAATGAATAATATAGAAATGAAAATATACACATCTATAATAAAGAAATGTATATAGGGAGATAGATAGATAGATAGATAGATAGATAGATAGATAGATAGATAGATAGATAGATATAGATATATACATAGCCATAAGAAAGAAATAAATACAAGTTATCTAAATCTAGAAAAGCAGGTTAATATTCAATATGAAAAATATACGGATAGATGGTAATGTATTTTAATACATGTTATGCATTGTATCCATATGTATAAATAAAGAAATCAGTATGATAGAAATAGATATTAAAAATATTTAACTGAAGGGACTTTTTGTTTATTATTTGGCTAGAGGCATGGCATTTAAATGAATAATATAGAAATGAAAATATACACATCTATAATAAAGAAATGTATATAGGGAGATAGATAGATAGATAGATAGATAGATAGATAGATAGATAGATAGATAGATAGCCATAAAATAGAAATAAATACAAGAAATCCATATCTAGACAAGTAGATTAATATTCAGTATGAAAACTGTATGGATAAATGGTAATATATTTTATATCTGTTATGCATTACATCTGTGTGTATAAATATAGAAGATCAATATTACAGTAATAGATATTAAAAATATTTAAATGTGGGACTTTTTGTTTTTATTTCGTTAAAGGCATGGCATTTAAATGAATAATATAGAAATGAAAATATACACATCTATAATAAAGAAATGTATATAGGGAGATAGATAGATAGATAGATAGATAGATAGATAGATAGATAGATAGATAGAGAGATAGATATAGATATATACATAGCCATAAGAAAGAAATAAATACAAGTTATCTAAATCTAGAAAAGCAGGTTAATATTCAATATGAAAAATATACGGATAGATGGTAATGTATTTAATACATGTTATGCATTGTATCTATATGTATAAATAAAGAAATCAGTATGATAGAAATGGATTTTAAAAATATTTAAATCAAGGGACTTTTTGTTTATTATTTGGCTAGAGGCATGACATTTAAATGAATAATATAGAAATGAAAATATACTCATCTATACTAAAGAAATAAATAGAGGGAGATATATATATATGTATATATATTAATATATATAGCCATAAAAAAGAAATAAATACATGTAATCAATATCTA
>NC_081249.1:0-107500 GCF_030490865.1 Poecile atricapillus | reverse complement strand
ATATGAAAAATATACGGATAGATGGTAATGTATTTTAATACATGTTATGCATTGTATCCATATGTATAAATAAAGAAATCAGTATGATAGAAATAGATATTAAAAATATTTAACTGAAGGGACTTTTTGTTTATTATTTGGCTAGAGGCATGGCATTTAAATGAATAATATAGAAATGAAAATATACACATCTATAATAAAGAAATGTATATAGGGAGATAGATAGATAGATAGATAGATAGATAGATAGATAGATAGATAGATAGATAGATAGCCATAAAATAGAAATTAATACAAGAAATCCATATCTAGACAAGTAGATTAATATTCAGTATGAAAACTGTATGGATAAATGGTAATATATTTTATATCTGTTATGCATTACATCTGTGTGTATAAATATAGAAGATCAATATTACAGTAATAGATATTAAAAATATTTAAATGAGGGACTTTTTGTTTTTATTTGGTTAAAGGCATGGCATTTAAATGAATAATATAGAAATGAAAATATACACATCTATAATAAAGAAATGTATATAGGGAGATAGATAGATAGATAGATAGATAGATAGATAGATAGATAGATAGATAGACATATATACATAGCCATAAGAAAGAAATAAATACAAGTTATCTAAATCTAGAAAAGCAGATTAATATTCAATATGAAAAATATACGGATAGATGGTAATGTATTTTAATACATGTTATGCATTGTATCCATATGTATAAATAAAGAAATCAGTATGATAGAAATAGATATTAAAAATATTTAAATCAAGGGACTTTTTGTTTATTATTTGGCTAGAGGCATGGCATTTAAATGAATAATATAGAAATGAAAATATACACATCTATAATAAAGAAATGTATATAGGGAGATAGATAGATAGATAGATAGATAGATAGACAGATAGATAGATAGATAGATAGATAGCCATAAAATAGAAATAAATACAAGAAATCCATATCTAGACAAGTAGATTAATATTCAGTATGAAAACTGTATGGATAAATGGTAATATATTTTATATCTGTTATGCATTACATCTGTGTGTATAAATATAGAAGATCAATATTACAGTAATAGATATTAAAAATATTTAAATGTGGTACTTTCTGTTTTTATTTCGTTAAAGGCATGGCACTTAAATGAATAATATAGAAATGAAAATATACACATCTATAATAAAGAAATGTATATAGGGAGATAGATAGATAGATAGATAGATAGATAGATAGATAGATAGATAGATAGATAGATAGATAGATAGATAGAGAGATAGATAGATATAGATATATACATAGCCATAAGAAAGAAATAAATACAAGTTATCTAAATCTAGAAAAGCAGGTTAATATTCAATATGAAAAATATACGGATAGATGGTAATGTATTTAATACATGTTATGCATTGTATCTATATGTATAAATAAAGAAATCAGTATGATAGAAATGGATTTTAAAAATATTTAAATCAAGGGACTTTTTGTTTATTATTTGGCTAGAGGCATGACATTTAAATGAATAATATAGAAATGAAAATATACTCATCTATACTAAAGAAATAAATAGAGGGAGATATATATATATGTATATATATTAATATATATAGCCATAAAAAAGAAATAAATACATGTAATCAATATCTAGACAAGTAGATTAATATTCAGTATGAAAACTATATGGATAAATGGTAATATATTTTATATCTGTTATGCATTACATCTGTGTGTATAAATATAGAAGATCAATATTACAGTAATAGATATTAAAAATATTTAAATGTGGTACTTTCTGTTTTTATTTCGTTAAAGGCATGGCACTTAAATGAATAATATAGAAATGAAAATATACACATCTATAATAAAGAAATGTATATAGGGAGATAGATAGATAGATAGATAGATAGATAGATAGATAGATAGATAGATAGATAGATAGATATAGATATATACATAGCCATAAGAAAGAAATAAATACAAGTTATCTAAATCTAGAAAAGCAGGTTAATATTCAATATGAAAAATATACGGATAGATGGTAATGTATTTTAATACATGTTATGCATTGTATCCATATGTATAAATAAAGAAATCAGTATGATAGAAATAGATATTAAAAATATTTAAATCAAGGGACTTTTTGTTTATTATTTGGCTAGAGGCATGGCATTTAAATGAATAATATAGAAATGAAAATATACACATCTATAATAAAGAAATGTATATAGGGAGATAGATAGATAGATAGATAGATAGATAGATAGATAGATAGATAGATAGATAGATAGATAGCCATAAAATAGAAATTAATACAAGAAATCCATATCTAGACAAGTAGATTAATATTCAGTATGAAAACTATATGGATAAATGGTAATATATTTTATATCTGTTATGCATTACATCTGTGTGTAGAAATATAAAAGATCAATATTATAGTAATAGATATTAAAAATATTTAAATGAGGGACTTTTTGTTTTTGTTTGGTTAAAGGCATGGCATTTAAATGAATAATATAGAAATGGAAATATACACATCTATACTAAAGAAATAAATAGAGGGAGATATATATATGTATATATATACATATACATATATAAATATAGCCATAAAAAAGAAATAAATACATGTAATCCAAATCTAGACAAGTATATTAATATTTAGTATGCAAACTATATGGATAGATGCTAATATAATATGTTTTAATATCTGTTATGTATTATATCTATGTGTATAAATATAGAAGATCAATATGATAGAAATAGATATTAAAACTATTTAAATCAAGGGTCTTTTTTTTTTTATTTTGTTACAAGCAGGGCTTTTGAATAAATAATATAGAAAGGAAAGTATACACATCTATACTCCAAAAATGAATATAGGGTGGTACATATATATATATTAATATATATAGCCATAAAAAAGAAATAAATACAAGTAATTTAATCTAGACAAGTAGATTAATATTCAGTATGAAAACTATATGGATAGATGTTTATATAATAAATTTTAATATCTATTATCTATTATGCTAATAGAATATATTTTAATATCTGTTATGTATTATATCTATTTGTATAAATAAAGAAGTTCAATATGACAGAAATAGATATTAAAAATATTTAAATGAAGGGCCTTTTTGCTTTTTATTTGGTTAGAGGCAGGGCTTGCTAAGTTCCGATGGGGGGTTTTTTGGGGCGTTCCTTGGAGAAGGGTTTTTGGAAGGGGGTTGCACACGTTCTTTCTTGCCGGGCTTCTTTGCACGTGGGGGGGCGATCCCCGCCCAGCCCCGGGCTGAGCTCTGCGGCAGTGCTGCCACCTTGTGGCCACAGAGCGGTACTGCAGCTGTGCCGCGGCGCGGGCGGGGCCGAGCCGAGCGGAGCCGAACCGAGCCGAGCCGAGCCGAGCCGAGCGGAGCCGAACCGAGCCGAGCCGAGCCGAGCCGAGCCGAGTCGAGCCGAACCGAACCGAGGCGTGCCGAGCCGAGCCGGGACCCCCCCCCGCAGGAGCCGGGTCGGGCTGATTGCCACACTGAAGTTTGCGGCCGGCCGGTAGGACCCCGGCAGAGGCGTCGACTCCAATGCCTGCCGCCGCAGGCGCAGCCGCCGCCCAGCTCCGGAGCCGCTGAGCCCCGCCGCCACCGTCCTCGCCCCGGGAAAGGCGGCGGAAAATCAGCCGGAGTGCTCGGAGTCGGCCGGCTTCGTCGGGTTTTTCGTTCAGGCAAGTAAGCTAGACAGACGCGCTGAGAGCAGCGGGGGCCTCGATCGTGCCACAACAAAGATGGCCGCTCGGCCGGAAGTGGCTTCAGCCACAACAAAGATGGCGGCGAGGAAGGGCGGAAGTGACGTCACGCCCCTCACAAGATGGCTGCCGAGTCGCGGCTGGCTTTGACCTTCCAAGCATGGCGGCCGAAAAGGCGGGAAAATGCAAGGACCCCGGGCGGTGGGTGTCTACTCGACTGCCTGACAAACACCCCGACGCCGACGCCGCTCCGGCGCAATTTTCCGCGGCTTTTCCGGCCGTGCCGACACGGGCTGTACGCTCAGCGGCGCCGGGGCCGGACGCGAGCCAGCCGGGCGCCGACAGGCAGCGGTGAGGACGCCTCTCTCTGACGGGGTCCTTGCCGCGGCCCGCTTCGGCTCGGCTCCGCTCGGCTCGGCTCGTCTCCGCTCGGCTCCGCTCGGCTCGGCTCCGCTCGGCGCCGCTCGGCTCCGCTCGGCGCCGCTCGGCTCCGCTCGGCACGGCTCCGCTCGGCACGGTTCGGCTCCGCTCGACACGGCTCGGCTCGGCTCGGCGCGCCTCGGTTCGGCTCCGCTCGGCTCCGCTCGGCACGCTTCGGTTCGGCTCCGCTCGGCTCGGCTCGGTTCCGCTCGGCTCGGCTCGGTTCCGCTCGGCTCGGCCCCGCCCGCGCCGGGGCACAGGTGCAGTACCGCTCTGTGGCCACAAGGTGGCAGCACTGCCGCAGAGCTCAGCCCGGGGCTGGGCGGGGATCGCCCCCCCACGTGCAAAGAAGCCCGGCAAGAAACAAGGTGTGCAACCCCCTTCCAAAAACCCTTCTCCAAGGAACGCCCCAAAAAAACCCCCATCGGAACTTAGCAAGCCCTGCCTCTAACCAAATAAAAAGCAAAAAGGCCCTTCATTTAAATATTTTTAATATCTATATCTATCATATTGATTTTTTATATTTATACACATAGATATAATGCATAATAGATATTAAAATATATTAACGTCCATCCATATATTTTTCATATTTATTATTAATCTACTAGTATATATTTGTTACTAGTATTTATTTCTTTTTCATCTCTCTCTCTCTCTCTCTCTCTCTCTCTCTCTCTATATCTCCCTATATTTATACCTTTGTTATAGATTTCTATATTTTCATTTCTATATTATTTATTTAAAAGCCCTGCCTGTAACCGAATTTAAAAAAACATCCCCTTCACCTTAAATGATTATTTAAATATTTCTAATGCTTATTTTTATCAAATTTATATACTATTTTGAACTAGCCCAGGGGCACTGGGACCGGCCCAAAGGGACCCCGGCGGTGCCCGAGACCCGCGCCCGGAGCGGACGGATCTGCTGCTCCTGCTCCTGCTGCTCCTGCTCCTGCTGCTCCTGCTGGCAGCCTCAGTGCTGGCAGCACAGGGCAATTTCTATGGGGTTGGGAGGAAATGTGCTGTTTCAAGCTGGGATCACTGGCTTCTGTGGGTGGGGAAATCTTGAAGACTCAGCCGAGTCCTTCCTGAGAATTGCAAGGCTCGTGTCCCTGTGATTCTTGAGACAGGGTTTAAGTAGCTGCCATCGACTTGAGACAGCATCGAGTGGGTTTGTTCGAGTGGCAGAAATGATTTCTGTGCCTGGAATAAGGTGTCTTGGGATAAGCAACTCTCTTTGGTGGCAGAATGAACCGGTCTTTTTCCTTTTTCCTTCTTTTTCCTTCTAGATTGCGGAGCATTGGAGACCGGCGGCTCTGTGCTGCTCTTTGTTCACCTGTTGTGCTTGGAAGAGACGTGAAACTGCGGGGAAGCTGCGCTCGCCGTAGTGGCCAGAGGGAGAAGCACCTTGTCCATCTCGTCCATCTTGCCGGCCCCTGGCGTGGTCCTTTCCCCTCTGGCTCCTTGTTTCCCTCTTGTCCAATCAAGGACAGAATCCCTCTGTCCTTGCTGTGTGTTCTGCGCTCGGCCTTTTTCTGTGTCCTTCTCCGTGGCTCACTCACGTGCCTTTTTTAATTCCGTCTGTCTCTCTGCTCTTCCCCGTGCCCTTGTTTCCCAGTGGCTCCTTGTGTCCCCTTCCTTGGCTCTGTTCTTTTTCAATCCCTCTCTGTCTTGCTGCCCATGCCAGGTTTTGGGTTTGGGTGGAAGTTTTGGTTTTTTGGTGGTTTGGTTTTGTTTTTGGTGGTTTTTTGGTGATTTGGTTTGGTTTGGTTTTTTTTCAGTTTTGTTTTGTTTTTCTATTTCATCCTACAGCCCATTCTTTTGTTCTTTCTTTTCTTCCTGTGTCCTCTCTGCCACCACTCCCTCTTTCTGCCTCTGGCCTGTGCCTGGGGTTTTTGGGGAGGGATTTCTGGCACCTGCCCCCCTTTTCTTGTTGCAGCAGAGCTCCTTTTTGGGAGGGGGTCTAGTCCTAGAAGGGCTTCCAATAAAGCAGGGTGCTGCTGTCCAGGGCAGTTGGAGTTGTTCTGTGCCTTCTTTGGGGGTGAGGAGCAAAGGCTGAGGGGGACGGGGTGGGCACTGGGGGGCTCCCCTGTCCCTTGGGGCACGCCGAGGTCCCCGGCAGAGGGAGGCAGGCGCTGCGCTGGAGGAGCAAGGTGAGCGGGGAATGGGGAGGGCTCGTGCCGGGTACCCTTGCCCAGAGGGGACCCCGAGCTGCCAGGAAATTCCCTGGGAGGGCTGGATGCAGAATCCAAAAACCTGTGGAGCTGTTCTGGTTTTTACGGTAGGCATTGGCAAGGAACAGGAATGGATCTCTCTAAATTCCCTTGGAAAGAAACCCCCTCTCTGTGCACGCCGTCTTTAGGGTTTTGTTATGTCAGGAACGGCTTAGGGTTAAGAAAGTGGCTTTTGTTTTTCCACCTCTTACTTCCCTGTAAAAAGTGAGTGTATAAAACACATCTGTGCATCCATGAGGTACTAAAATGCACCGAGACAAATTTCTGTGCCTAAGTTCCATAGTGACGAGCGCGTTCTGCACTCGGGGTTCACCAGGGCTTTATATTTTTGTCATTCTGACCTGTCAGCTGAATGAATGGGTAGAGTTTCAAAGAGAACGAAATGCAAATTTCAAAAAGCAGAACATTAGAAAGAGAAATATATACCTGTAAAAATAAATATAGGGGAGCTAGGTAGATATATATACAGAGAGAGAGAGAGAGAGATAAAAAAAAATAAATACAAGAAATCCATATCTAGACAAGTAGATTAATATTCAGTATGAAAACTATATGGATAGATGCTAATATAATAAATTTTAATATCTGTTATGCAACATATCTATGTCTATAAATATAGAAGATCAGTATGATAGAAATAAATATTAAAAATATTTTAAGGAAGGGACTTTTTGTTTATTATTTGGTTAGAGGCATGGCATTTAAATGAATAATATAGAAATGAAAATATACACATCTATAATAAAGAAATGTATATAGGGAGATAGATAGATAGATAGATAGATAGATAGATAGATAGATAGAGAGATATAGATATATACATAGCCATAAGAAAGAAATAAATACAAGTTATCTAAATCTAGAAAAGCAGGTTAATATTCAATATGAAAAATATACGGATAGATGGTAATGTATTTTAATACATGTTATGCATTGTATCCATATGTATAAATAAAGAAATCAGTATGATAGAAATAGATATTAAAAATATTTAAATCAAGGGACTTTTTGTTTATTATTTGGCTAGAGGCATGGCATTTAAATGAATAATATAGAAATGAAAATATACACATCTATAATAAAGAAATGTATATAGGGAGATAGATAGATAGATAGATAGATAGATAGATAGATAGCCATAAAATAGAAATAAATACAAGAAATCCATATCTAGACAAGTAGATTAATATTCAGTATGAAAACTGTATGGATAAATGGTAATATATTTTATATCTGTTATGCATTACATCTGTGTGTATAAATATAGAAGATCAATATTACAGTAATAGATATTAAAAATATTTAAATGTGGGACTTTTTGTTTTTATTTCGTTAAAGGCATGGCATTTAAATGAATAATATAGAAATGAAAATATACACATCTATAATAAAGAAATGTATATAGGGAGATAGATAGATAGATAGATAGATAGATAGATAGATAGATAGATAGATAGATAGACATATATACATAGCCATAAGAAAGAAATAAATACAAGTTATCTAAATCTAGAAAAGCAGATTAATATTCAATATGAAAAATATACGGATAGATGGTAATGTATTTTAATACATGTTATGCATTGTATCCATATGTATAAATAAAGAAATCAGTATGATAGAAATAGATATTAAAAATATTTAAATCAAGGGACTTTTTGTTTATTATTTGGCTAGAGGCATGGCATTTAAATGAATAATATAGAAATGAAAATATACACATCTATAATAAAGAAATGTATATAGGGAGATAGATAGATAGATAGATAGATAGATAGATAGATAGATAGATAGATAGCCATAAAATAGAAATAAATACAAGAAATCCATATCTAGACAAGTAGATTAATATTCAGTATGAAAACTGTATGGATAAATGGTAATATATTTTATATCTGTTATGCATTACATCTGTGTGTATAAATATAGAAGATCAATATTACAGTAATAGATATTAAAAATATTTAAATGTGGGACTTTTTGTTTTTATTTCGTTAAAGGCATGGCACTTAAATGAATAATATAGAAATGAAAATATACACATCTATAATAAAGAAATGTATATAGGGAGATAGATAGATAGATAGATAGATAGATAGATAGATAGATAGAGAGATAGATATAGATATATACATAGCCATAAGAAAGAAATAAATACAAGTTATCTAAATCTAGAAAAGCAGGTTAATATTCAATATGAAAAATATACGGATAGATGGTAATGTATTTAATACATGTTATGCATTGTATCTATATGTATAAATAAAGAAATCAGTATGATAGAAATGGATTTTAAAAATATTTAAATCAAGGGACTTTTTGTTTATTATTTGGCTAGAGGCATGACATTTAAATGAATAATATAGAAATGAAAATATACTCATCTATACTAAAGAAATAAATAGAGGGAGATATATATATATGTATATATATTAATATATATAGCCATAAAAAAGAAATAAATACATGTAATCAATATCTAGACAAGTAGATTAATATTCAGTATGAAAACTATATGGATAAATGGTAATATATTTTATATCTGTTATGCATTACATCTGTGTGTATAAATATAGAAGATCAATATTACAGTAATAGATATTAAAAATATTTAAATGTGGTACTTTCTGTTTTTATTTCGTTAAAGGCATGGCACTTAAATGAATAATATAGAAATGAAAATATACACATCTATAATAAAGAAATGTATATAGGGAGATAGATAGATAGATAGATAGATAGATAGATAGATAGATAGATAGATAGATAGATATAGATATATACATAGCCATAAGAAAGAAATAAATACAAGTTATCTAAATCTAGAAAAGCAGGTTAATATTCAATATGAAAAATATACGGATAGATGGTAATGTATTTTAATACATGTTATGCATTGTATCCATATGTATAAATAAAGAAATCAGTATGATAGAAATAGATATTAAAAATATTTAACTGAAGGGACTTTTTGTTTATTATTTGGCTAGAGGCATGGCATTTAAATGAATAATATAGAAATGAAAATATACACATCTATAATAAAGAAATGTATATAGGGAGATAGATAGATAGATAGATAGATAGATAGATAGATAGATAGATAGATAGATAGCCATAAAATAGAAATTAATACAAGAAATCCATATCTAGACAAGTAGATTAATATTCAGTATGAAAACTGTATGGATAAATGGTAATATATTTTATATCTGTTATGCATTACATCTGTGTGTATAAATATAGAAGATCAATATTACAGTAATAGATATTAAAAATATTTAAATGAGGGACTTTTTGTTTTTATTTGGTTAAAGGCATGGCATTTAAATGAATAATATAGAAATGAAAATATACACATCTATAATAAAGAAATGTATATAGGGAGATAGATAGATAGATAGATAGATAGATAGATAGATAGATAGATAGATAGATAGATAGACATATATACATAGCCATAAGAAAGAAATAAATACAAGTTATCTAAATCTAGAAAAGCAGATTAATATTCAATATGAAAAATATACGGATAGATGGTAATGTATTTTAATACATGTTATGCATTGTATCCATATGTATAAATAAAGAAATCAGTATGATAGAAATAGATATTAAAAATATTTAAATCAAGGGACTTTTTGTTTATTATTTGGCTAGAGGCATGGCATTTAAATGAATAATATAGAAATGAAAATATACCCATCTATACTAAAGAAATAAATAGAGGGAGATATATATATGTATATATATTTATATATGTATAGCCATAAAAAAGAAATAAATACATGTAATCCATATCTAGACAAGTAGATTAATATTCAGTATGAAAACTATATGGATAAATGGTAATATATTTTATATTTGTTATGCATTACATCTGTGTGTATAAATATAGAAGATCAATATTATAGTAATAGATATTAAAAATATTTAAATGAGGGACCTTTTTGTTTTTGTTTGGTTAAAGGCATGGCATTTAAATGAATAATATAGAAATGAAAATATACACATCTATAATAAAGAAATGTATATAGGGAGATAGATAGATAGATAGATAGATAGATAGATAGATAGATAGATAGATAGATATAGATATATACATAGCCATAAGAAAGAAATAAATACAAGTTATCTAAATCTAGAAAAGCAGGTTAATATTCAATATGAAAAATATACGGATAGATGGTAATGTATTTTAATACATGTTATGCATTGTATCCATATGTATAAATAAAGAAATCAGTATGATAGAAATAGATATTAAAAATATTTAACTGAAGGGACTTTTTGTTTATTATTTGGCTAGAGGCATGGCATTTAAATGAATAATATAGAAATGAAAATATACACATCTATAATAAAGAAATGTATATAGGGAGATAGATAGATAGATAGATAGATAGATAGATAGATAGATAGATAGATAGATAGATAGCCATAAAATAGAAATTAATACAAGAAATCCATATCTAGACAAGTAGATTAATATTCAGTATGAAAACTGTATGGATAAATGGTAATATATTTTATATCTGTTATGCATTACATCTGTGTGTATAAATATAGAAGATCAATATTACAGTAATAGATATTAAAAATATTTAAATGAGGGACTTTTTGTTTTTATTTGGTTAAAGGCATGGCATTTAAATGAATAATATAGAAATGAAAATATACACATCTATAATAAAGAAATGTATATAGGGAGATAGATAGATAGATAGATAGATAGATAGATAGATAGATAGATAGATAGATAGATAGATAGCCATAAAATAGAAATAAATACAAGAAATCCATATCTAGACAAGTAGATTAATATTCAGTATGAAAACTGTATGGATAAATGGTAATATATTTTATATCTGTTATGCATTACATCTGTGTGTATAAATATAGAAGATCAATATTACAGTAATAGATATTAAAAATATTTAAATGTGGGACTTTTTGTTTTTATTTCGTTAAAGGCATGGCATTTAAATGAATAATATAGAAATGAAAATATACACATCTATAATAAAGAAATGTATATAGGGAGATAGATAGATAGATAGATAGATAGATAGATAGATAGATAGATAGATAGAGAGATAGATAGATATAGATATATACATAGCCATAAGAAAGAAATAAATACAAGTTATCTAAATCTAGAAAAGCAGGTTAATATTCAATATGAAAAATATACGGATAGATGGTAATGTATTTAATACATGTTATGCATTGTATCTATATGTATAAATAAAGAAATCAGTATGATAGAAATGGATTTTAAAAATATTTAAATCAAGGGACTTTTTGTTTATTATTTGGCTAGAGGCATGACATTTAAATGAATAATATAGAAATGAAAATATACTCATCTATACTAAAGAAATAAATAGAGGGAGATATATATATATGTATATATATTAATATATATAGCCATAAAAAAGAAATAAATACATGTAATCAATATCTAGACAAGTAGATTAATATTCAGTATGAAAACTATATGGATAAATGGTAATATATTTTATATCTGTTATGCATTACATCTGTGTGTATAAATATAGAAGATCAATATTACAGTAATAGATATTAAAAATATTTAAATGTGGTACTTTCTGTTTTTATTTCGTTAAAGGCATGGCACTTAAATGAATAATATAGAAATGAAAATATACACATCTATAATAAAGAAATGTATATAGGGAGATAGATAGATAGATAGATAGATAGATAGATAGATAGATAGATAGATAGATAGATATAGATATATACATAGCCATAAGAAAGAAATAAATACAAGTTATCTAAATCTAGAAAAGCAGGTTAATATTCAATATGAAAAATATACGGATAGATGGTAATGTATTTTAATACATGTTATGCATTGTATCCATATGTATAAATAAAGAAATCAGTATGATAGAAATAGATATTAAAAATATTTAAATCAAGGGACTTTTTGTTTATTATTTGGCTAGAGGCATGGCATTTAAATGAATAATATAGAAATGAAAATATACACATCTATAATAAAGAAATGTATATAGGGAGATAGATAGATAGATAGATAGATAGATAGATAGATAGATAGCCATAAAATAGAAATAAATACAAGAAATCCATATCTAGACAAGTAGATTAATATTCAGTATGAAAACTGTATGGATAAATGGTAATATATTTTATATCTGTTATGCATTACATCTGTGTGTATAAATATAGAAGATCAATATTACAGTAATAGATATTAAAAATATTTAAATGTGGGACTTTTTGTTTTTATTTCGTTAAAGGCATGGCATTTAAATGAATAATATAGAAATGAAAATATACACATCTATAATAAAGAAATGTATATAGGGAGATAGATAGATAGATAGATAGATAGATAGATAGATAGATAGAGAGATAGATATAGATATATACATAGCCATAAGAAAGAAATAAATACAAGTTATCTAAATCTAGAAAAGCAGGTTAATATTCAATATGAAAAATATACGGATAGATGGTAATGTATTTAATACATGTTATGCATTGTATCTATATGTATAAATAAAGAAATCAGTATGATAGAAATGGATTTTAAAAATATTTAAATCAAGGGACTTTTTGTTTATTATTTGGCTAGAGGCATGGCATTTAAATGAATAATATAGAAATGAAAATATACTCATCTATACTAAAGAAATAAATAGAGGGAGATATATATATGTATATATATTTATATATGTATAGCCATAAAAAAGAAATAAATACATGTAATCAATATCTAGACAAGTAGATTAATATTCAGTATGAAAACTATATGGATAAATGGTAATATATTTTATATCTGTTATGCATTACATCTGTGTGTATAAATATAGAAGATCAATATTATAGTAATAGATATTAAAAATATTTAAATGAGGGACCTTTTTGTTTTTGTTTGGTTAAAGGCATGGCATTTAAATGAATAATATAGAAATGAAAATATACACATCTATAATAAAGAAATGTATATAGGGAGATAGATAGATAGATAGATAGATAGATAGATAGATAGATAGATAGATATAGATATATACATAGCCATAAGAAAGAAATAAATACAAGTTATCTAAATCTAGAAAAGCAGGTTAATATTCAATATGAAAAATATACGGATAGATGGTAATGTATTTTAATACATGTTATGCATTGTATCCATATGTATAAATAAAGAAATCAGTATGATAGAAATAGATATTAAAAATATTTAACTGAAGGGACTTTTTGTTTATTATTTGGCTAGAGGCATGGCATTTAAATGAATAATATAGAAATGAAAATATACACATCTATAATAAAGAAATGTATATAGGGAGATAGATAGATAGATAGATAGATAGATAGATAGATAGATAGATAGATAGCCATAAAATAGAAATTAATACAAGAAATCCATATCTAGACAAGTAGATTAATATTCAGTATGAAAACTGTATGGATAAATGGTAATATATTTTATATCTGTTATGCATTACATCTGTGTGTATAAATATAGAAGATCAATATTACAGTAATAGATATTAAAAATATTTAAATGAGGGACTTTTTGTTTTTATTTGGTTAAAGGCATGGCATTTAAATGAATAATATAGAAATGAAAATATACACATCTATAATAAAGAAATGTATATAGGGAGATAGATAGATAGATAGATAGATAGATAGATAGATAGATAGATAGATAGACATATATACATAGCCATAAGAAAGAAATAAATACAAGTTATCTAAATCTAGAAAAGCAGATTAATATTCAATATGAAAAATATACGGATAGATGGTAATGTATTTTAATACATGTTATGCATTGTATCCATATGTATAAATAAAGAAATCAGTATGATAGAAATAGATATTAAAAATATTTAAATCAAGGGACTTTTTGTTTATTATTTGGCTAGAGGCATGGCATTTAAATGAATAATATAGAAATGAAAATATACACATCTATAATAAAGAAATGTATATAGGGAGATAGATAGATAGATAGATAGATAGATAGATAGATAGATAGATAGATAGCCATAAAATAGAAATAAATACAAGAAATCCATATCTAGACAAGTAGATTAATATTCAGTATGAAAACTGTATGGATAAATGGTAATATATTTTATATCAGTTATGCATTACATCTGTGTGTATAAATATAGAAGATCAATATTACAGTAATAGATATTAAAAATATTTAAATGTGGGACTTTTTGTTTTTATTTCGTTAAAGGCATGGCATTTAAATGAATAATATAGAAATGAAAATATACACATCTATAATAAAGAAATGTATATAGGGAGATAGATAGATAGATAGATAGATAGATAGATAGATAGATAGATAGATAGATAGAGAGATAGATATAGATATATACATAGCCATAAGAAAGAAATAAATACAAGTTATCTAAATCTAGAAAAGCAGGTTAATATTCAATATGAAAAATATACGGATAGATGGTAATGTATTTAATACATGTTATGCATTGTATCTATATGTATAAATAAAGAAATCAGTATGATAGAAATGGATTTTAAAAATATTTAAATCAAGGGACTTTTTGTTTATTATTTGGCTAGAGGCATGACATTTAAATGAATAATATAGAAATGAAAATATACTCATCTATACTAAAGAAATAAATAGAGGGAGATATATATATATGTATATATATTAATATATATAGCCATAAAAAAGAAATAAATACATGTAATCAATATCTAGACAAGTAGATTAATATTCAGTATGAAAACTATATGGATAAATGGTAATATATTTTATATCTGTTATGCATTACATTTGTGTGTATAAATATAGAAGATCAATATTACAGTAATAGATATTAAAAATATTTAAATGTGGTACTTTCTGTTTTTATTTCGTTAAAGGCATGGCACTTAAATGAATAATATAGAAATGAAAATATACACATCTATAATAAAGAAATGTATATAGGGAGATAGATAGATAGATAGATAGATAGATAGATAGATAGATAGATAGATAGATAGATATAGATATATACATAGCCATAAGAAAGAAATAAATACAAGTTATCTAAATCTAGAAAAGCAGGTTAATATTCAATATGAAAAATATACGGATAGATGGTAATGTATTTTAATACATGTTATGCATTGTATCCATATGTATAAATAAAGAAATCAGTATGATAGAAATAGATATTAAAAATATTTAACTGAAGGGACTTTTTGTTTATTATTTGGCTAGAGGCATGGCATTTAAATGAATAATATAGAAATGAAAATATACACATCTATAATAAAGAAATGTATATAGGGAGATAGATAGATAGATAGATAGATAGATAGATAGATAGATAGATAGATAGCCATAAAATAGAAATTAATACAAGAAATCCATATCTAGACAAGTAGATTAATATTCAGTATGAAAACTGTATGGATAAATGGTAATATATTTTATATCTGTTATGCATTACATCTGTGTGTATAAATATAGAAGATCAATATTACAGTAATAGATATTAAAAATATTTAAATGAGGGACTTTTTGTTTTTATTTGGTTAAAGGCATGGCATTTAAATGAATAATATAGAAATGAAAATATACACATCTATAATAAAGAAATGTATATAGGGAGATAGATAGATAGATAGATAGATAGATAGATAGATAGACATATATACATAGCCATAAGAAAGAAATAAATACAAGTTATCTAAATCTAGAAAAGCAGATTAATATTCAATATGAAAAATATACGGATAGATGGTAATGTATTTTAATACATGTTATGCATTGTATCCATATGTATAAATAAAGAAATCAGTATGATAGAAATAGATATTAAAAATATTTAAATCAAGGGACTTTTTGTTTATTATTTGGCTAGAGGCATGGCATTTAAATGAATAATATAGAAATGAAAATATACCCATCTATACTAAAGAAATAAATAGAGGGAGATATATATATGTATATATATTTATATATGTATAGCCATAAAAAAGAAATAAATACATGTAATCCATATCTAGACAAGTAGATTAATATTCAGTATGAAAACTATATGGATAAATGGTAATATATTTTATATTTGTTATGCATTACATCTGTGTGTATAAATATAGAAGATCAATATTATAGTAATAGATATTAAAAATATTTAAATGAGGGACCTTTTTGTTTTTGTTTGGTTAAAGGCATGGCATTTAAATGAATAATATAGAAATGAAAATATACACATCTATAATAAAGAAATGTATATAGGGAGATAGATAGATAGATAGATAGATAGATAGATAGATAGATAGATAGATAGATATAGATATATACATAGCCATAAGAAAGAAATAAATACAAGTTATCTAAATCTAGAAAAGCAGGTTAATATTCAATATGAAAAATATACGGATAGATGGTAATGTATTTTAATACATGTTATGCATTGTATCCATATGTATAAATAAAGAAATCAGTATGATAGAAATAGATATTAAAAATATTTAACTGAAGGGACTTTTTGTTTATTATTTGGCTAGAGGCATGGCATTTAAATGAATAATATAGAAATGAAAATATACACATCTATAATAAAGAAATGTATATAGGGAGATAGATAGATAGATAGATAGATAGATAGATAGATAGATAGATAGATAGATAGATAGCCATAAAATAGAAATTAATACAAGAAATCCATATCTAGACAAGTAGATTAATATTCAGTATGAAAACTGTATGGATAAATGGTAATATATTTTATATCTGTTATGCATTACATCTGTGTGTATAAATATAGAAGATCAATATTACAGTAATAGATATTAAAAATATTTAAATGAGGGACTTTTTGTTTTTATTTGGTTAAAGGCATGGCATTTAAATGAATAATATAGAAATGAAAATATACACATCTATAATAAAGAAATGTATATAGGGAGATAGATAGATAGATAGATAGATAGATAGATAGATAGATAGATAGATAGATAGATAGATAGACATATATACATAGCCATAAGAAAGAAATAAATACAAGTTATCTAAATCTAGAAAAGCAGATTAATATTCAATATGAAAAATATACGGATAGATGGTAATGTATTTTAATACATGTTATGCATTGTATCCATATGTATAAATAAAGAAATCAGTATGATAGAAATAGATATTAAAAATATTTAAATCAAGGGACTTTTTGTTTATTATTTGGCTAGAGGCATGGCATTTAAATGAATAATATAGAAATGAAAATATACACATCTATAATAAAGAAATGTATATAGGGAGATAGATAGATAGATAGATAGATAGATAGATAGATAGATAGATAGATAGAGAGATAGATAGATATAGATATATACATAGCCATAAGAAAGAAATAAATACAAGTTATCTAAATCTAGAAAAGCAGGTTAATATTCAATATGAAAAATATACGGATAGATGGTAATGTATTTAATACATGTTATGCATTGTATCTATATGTATAAATAAAGAAATCAGTATGATAGAAATGGATTTTAAAAATATTTAAATCAAGGGACTTTTTGTTTATTATTTGGCTAGAGGCATGACATTTAAATGAATAATATAGAAATGAAAATATACTCATCTATACTAAAGAAATAAATAGAGGGAGATATATATATATGTATATATATTAATATATATAGCCATAAAAAAGAAATAAATACATGTAATCAATATCTAGACAAGTAGATTAATATTCAGTATGAAAACTATATGGATAAATGGTAATATATTTTATATCTGTTATGCATTACATCTGTGTGTATAAATATAGAAGATCAATATTACAGTAATAGATATTAAAAATATTTAAATGTGGTACTTTCTGTTTTTATTTCGTTAAAGGCATGGCACTTAAATGAATAATATAGAAATGAAAATATACACATCTATAATAAAGAAATGTATATAGGGAGATAGATAGATAGATAGATAGATAGATAGATAGATAGATAGATAGATAGATAGATATAGATATATACATAGCCATAAGAAAGAAATAAATACAAGTTATCTAAATCTAGAAAAGCAGGTTAATATTCAATATGAAAAATATACGGATAGATGGTAATGTATTTTAATACATGTTATGCATTGTATCTATATGTATAAATAAAGAAATCAGTATGATAGAAATGGATTTTAAAAATATTTAAATCAAGGGACTTTTTGTTTATTATTTGGCTAGAGGCATGACATTTAAATGAATAATATAGAAATGAAAATATACTCATCTATACTAAAGAAATAAATAGAGGGAGATATATATATATGTATATATATTAATATATATAGCCATAAAAAAGAAATAAATACATGTAATCAATATCTAGACAAGTAGATTAATATTCAGTATGAAAACTATATGGATAAATGGTAATATATTTTATATCTGTTATGCATTACATCTGTGTGTAGAAATATAAAAGATCAATATTATAGTAATAGATATTAAAAATATTTAAATGAGGGACTTTTTGTTTTTGTTTGGTTAAAGGCATGGCATTTAAATGAATAATATAGAAATGGAAATATACACATCTATACTAAAGAAATAAATAGAGGGAGATATATATATGTATATATATACATATACATATATAAATATAGCCATAAAAAAGAAATAAATACATGTAATCCAAATCTAGACAAGTATATTAATATTTAGTATGCAAACTATATGGATAGATGCTAATATAATATGTTTTAATATCTGTTATGTATTATATCTATGTGTATAAATATAGAAGATCAATATGATAGAAATAGATATTAAAACTATTTAAATCAAGGGTCTTTTTTTTTTTATTTTGTTACAAGCAGGGCTTTTGAATAAATAATATAGAAAGGAAAGTATACACATCTATACTCCAAAAATGAATATAGGGTGGTACATATATATATATTAATATATATAGCCATAAAAAAGAAATAAATACAAGTAATTTAATCTAGACAAGTAGATTAATATTCAGTATGAAAACTATATGGATAGATGTTTATATAATAAATTTTAATATCTATTATCTATTATGCTAATAGAATATATTTTAATATCTGTTATGTATTATATCTATTTGTATAAATAAAGAAGTTCAATATGACAGAAATAGATATTAAAAATATTTAAATGAAGGGCCTTTTTGCTTTTTATTTGGTTAGAGGCAGGGCTTGCTAAGTTCCGATGGGGGGTTTTTTGGGGCGTTCCTTGGAGAAGGGTTTTTGGAAGGGGGTTGCACACGTTCTTTCTTGCCGGGCTTCTTTGCACGTGCGGGGGCGACCCCCGCCCAGCCCCGGGCTGAGCTCTGCGGCAGTGCTGCCACCTTGTGGCCACAGAGCGGTACTGCAGCTGTGCCGCGGCGCGGGCGGGGCCGAGCCGAGCGGAGCCGAACCGAGCCGAGCCGAGCCGAGCCGAGTCGAGCCGAACCGAACCGAGGCGTGCCGAGCCGAGCCGGGACCCCCCCCCGCAGGAGCCGGGTCGGGCTGATTGCCACACTGAAGTTTGCGGCCGGCCGGTAGGACCCCGGCAGAGGCGTCGACTCCAATGCCTGCCGCCGCAGGCGCAGCCGCCGCCCAGCTCCGGAGCCGCTGAGCCCCGCCGCCACCGTCCTCGCCCCGAGAAAGGCGGCGGAAAATCAGCCGGAGTGCTCGGAGTCGGCCGGCTTCGTCCGGTTTTTCGTTCAGGCAAGTAAGCTAGACAGACGCGCTGAGAGCAGCGGGGGCCTCGATCGTGCCACAACAAAGATGGCCGCTCGGCCGGAAGTGGCTTCAGCCACAACAAAGATGGCGGCGAAGAAGGGCGGAAGTGACGTCACGCCCCTCACAAGATGGCTGCCGAGTCGCGGCTGGCTTTGACCTTCCAAGCATGGCGGCCGAAAAGGCGGGAAAATGCAAGGACCCCGGGCGGTGGGTGTCTACTCGACTGCCTGACAAACACCCCGACGCCGACGCCGCTCCGGCGCAATTTTCCGCGGCTTTTCCGGCCGTGCCGACACGGGCTGTACGCTCAGCGGCGCCGGGGCCGGACGCGAGCCAGCCGGGCGCCGACAGGCAGCGGTGAGGACGCCTCTCTCTGACGGGGTCCTTGCCGCGGCCCGCTTCGGCTCGGCTCCGCTCGGCTCGGCTCGTCTCCGCTCGGCTCCGCTCGGCTCGGCTCCGCTCGGCGCCGCTCGGCTCCGCTCGGCGCCGCTCGGCTCCGCTCGGCACGGCTCCGCTCGGCACGGTTCGGCTCCGCTCGACACGGCTCGGCTCGGCTCGGCGCGCCTCGGTTCGGCTCCGCTCGGCTCCGCTCGGCACGCTTCGGTTCGGCTCCGCTCGGCTCGGCTCGGTTCCGCTCGGCTCGGCTCGGTTCCGCTCGGCTCGGCCCCGCCCGCGCCGGGGCACAGGTGCAGTACCGCTCTGTGGCCACAAGGTGGCAGCACTGCCGCAGAGCTCAGCCCGGGGCTGGGCGGGGATCGCCCCCCCACGTGCAAAGAAGCCCGGCAAGAAACAAGGTGCGCAACCCCCTTCCAAAAACCCTTCTCCAAGGAACGCCCCAAAAAAACCCCCATCGGAACTTAGCAAGCCCTGCCTCTAACCAAATAAAAAGCAAAAAGGCCCTTCATTTAAATATTTTTAATATCTATATCTATCATATTGATTTTTTATATTTATACACATAGATATAATGCATAATAGATATTAAAATATATTAACGTCCATCCATATATTTTTCATATTTATTATTAATCTACTAGTATATATTTGTTACTAGTATTTATTTCTTTTTCATCTCTCTCTCTCTCTCTCTCTCTCTCTCTCTCTCTATATCTCCCTATATTTATACCTTTGTTATAGATTTCTATATTTTCATTTCTATATTATTTATTTAAAAGCCCTGCCTGTAACCGAATTTAAAAAAACATCCCCTTCACCTTAAATGATTATTTAAATATTTCTAATGCTTATTTTTATCAAATTTATATACTATTTTGAACTAGCCCAGGGGCACTGGGACCGGCCCAAAGGGACCCCGGCGGTGCCCGAGACCCGCGCCCGGAGCGGACGGATCTGCTGCTCCTGCTCCTGCTGCTCCTGCTCCTGCTCCTGCTGCTCCTGCTGGCAGCCTCAGTGCTGGCAGCACAGGGCAATTTCTATGGGGTTGGGAGGAAATGTGCTGTTTCAAGCTGGGATCACTGGCTTCTGTGGGTGGGGAAATCTTGAAGACTCAGCCGAGTCCTTCCTGAGAATTGCAAGGCTCGTGTCCCTGTGATTCTTGAGACAGGGTTTAAGTAGCTGCCATCGACTTGAGACAGCATCGAGTGGGTTTGTTCGAGTGGCAGAAATGATTTCTGTGCCTGGAATAAGGTGTCTTGGGATAAGCAACTCTCTTTGGTGGCAGAATGAACCGGTCTTTTTCCTTTTTCCTTCTTTTTCCTTCTAGATTGCGGAGCATTGGAGACCGGCGGCTCTGTGCTGCTCTTTGTTCACCTGTTGTGCTTGGAAGAGACGTGAAACTGCGGGGAAGCTGCGCTCGCCGTAGTGGCCAGAGGGAGAAGCACCTTGTCCATCTCGTCCATCTTGCCGGCCCCTGGCGTGGTCCTTTCCCCTCTGGCTCCTTGTTTCCCTCTTGTCCAATCAAGGACAGAATCCCTCTGTCCTTGCTGTGTGTTCTGCGCTCGGCCTTTTTCTGTGTCCTTCTCCGTGGCTCACTCACGTGCCTTTTTTAATTCCGTCTGTCTCTCTGCTCTTCCCCGTGCCCTTGTTTCCCAGTGGCTCCTTGTGTCCCCTTCCTTGGCTCTGTTCTTTTTCAATCCCTCTCTGTCTTGCTGCCCATGCCAGGTTTTGGGTTTGGGTGGAAGTTTTGGTTTTTTGGTGGTTTGGTTTTGTTTTTGGTGGTTTTTTGGTGATTTGGTTTGGTTTGGTTTTTTTTCAGTTTTGTTTTGTTTTTCTATTTCATCCTACAGCCCATTCTTTTGTTCTTTCTTTTCTTCCTGTGTCCTCTCTGCCACCACTCCCTCTTTCTGCCTCTGGCCTGTGCCTGGGGTTTTTGGGGAGGGATTTCTGGCACCTGCCCCCCTTTTCTTGTTGCAGCAGAGCTCCTTTTTGGGAGGGGGTCTAGTCCTAGAAGGGCTTCCAATAAAGCAGGGTGCTGCTGTCCAGGGCAGTTGGAGTTGTTCTGTGCCTTCTTTGGGGGTGAGGAGCAAAGGCTGAGGGGGACGGGGTGGGCACTGGGGGGCTCCCCTGTCCCTTGGGGCACGCCGAGGTCCCCGGCAGAGGGAGGCAGGCGCTGCGCTGGAGGAGCAAGGTGAGCGGGGAATGGGGAGGGCTCGTGCCGGGTACCCTTGCCCAGAGGGGACCCCGAGCTGCCAGGAAATTCCCTGGGAGGGCTGGATGCAGAATCCAAAAACCTGTGGAGCTGTTCTGGTTTTTACGGTAGGCATTGGCAAGGAACAGGAATGGATCTCTCTAAATTCCCTTGGAAAGAAACCCCCTCTCTGTGCACGCCGTCTTTAGGGTTTTGTTATGTCAGGAACGGCTTAGGGTTAAGAAAGTGGCTTTTGTTTTTCCACCTCTTACTTCCCTGTAAAAAGTGAGTGTATAAAACACATCTGTGCATCCATGAGGTACTAAAATGCACCGAGACAAATTTCTGTGCCTAAGTTCCATAGTGACGAGCGCGTTCTGCACTCGGGGTTCACCAGGGCTTTATATTTTTGTCATTCTGACCTGTCAGCTGAATGAATGGGTAGAGTTTCAAAGAGAACGAAATGCAAATTTCAAAAAGCAGAACATTAGAAAGAGAAATATATACCTGTAAAAATAAATATAGGGGAGCTAGGTAGATATATATACAGAGAGAGAGAGAGAGAGATAAAAAAAAATAAATACAAGAAATCCATATCTAGACAAGTAGATTAATATTCAGTATGAAAACTATATGGATAGATGCTAATATAATAAATTTTAATATCTGTTATGCAACATATCTATGTCTATAAATATAGAAGATCAGTATGATAGAAATAAATATTAAAAATATTTTAAGGAAGGGACTTTTTGTTTATTATTTGGTTAGAGGCATGGCATTTAAATGAATAATATAGAAATGAAAATATACACATCTATAATAAAGAAATGTATATAGGGAGATAGATAGATAGATAGATAGATAGATAGATAGATAGATAGAGAGATATAGATATATACATAGCCATAAGAAAGAAATAAATACAAGTTATCTAAATCTAGAAAAGCAGGTTAATATTCAATATGAAAAATATACGGATAGATGGTAATGTATTTTAATACATGTTATGCATTGTATCTATATGTATAAATAAAGAAATCAGTATGATAAAAATAGATATTAAAAATATTTAACTGAAGGGACTTCTTGTTTATTATTTGGTTAGAGGCATGACATTTAAATGAATAATATAGAAATGAAAATATACCCATCTATAATAAAGAAATAAATAGAGGGAGATATATATATGTATATATATTTATATATGTATAGCCATAAAAAAGAAATAAATACATGTAATCCATATCTAGACAAGTAGATTAATATTCAGTATGAAAACTATATGGATAAATGGTAATATATTTTATATCTGTTATGCATTACATCTGTGTGTATAAATATAGAAGATCAATATTACAGTAATAGATATTAAAAATATTTAAATGTGGTACTTTCTGTTTTTATTTCGTTAAAGGCATGGCACTTAAATGAATAATATAGAAATGAAAATATACACATCTATAATAAAGAAATGTATATAGGGAGATAGATAGATAGATAGATAGATAGATAGATAGATAGATAGATAGATATAGATATATACATAGCCATAAGAAAGAAATAAATACAAGTTATCTAAATCTAGAAAAGCAGGTTAATATTCAATATGAAAAATATACGGATAGATGGTAATGTATTTTAATACATGTTATGCATTGTATCCATATGTATAAATAAAGAAATCAGTATGATAGAAATAGATATTAAAAATATTTAACTGAAGGGACTTTTTGTTTATTATTTGGCTAGAGGCATGGCATTTAAATGAATAATATAGAAATGAAAATATACACATCTATAATAAAGAAATGTATATAGGGAGATAGATAGATAGATAGATAGATAGATAGATAGATAGATAGATAGATAGATAGATAGATAGCCATAAAATAGAAATAAATACAAGAAATCCATATCTAGACAAGTAGATTAATATTCAGTATGAAAACTGTATGGATAAATGGTAATATATTTTATATCTGTTATGCATTACATCTGTGTGTATAAATATAGAAGATCAATATTATAGTAATAGATATTAAAAATATTTAAATGTGGGACTTTTTGTTTTTATTTCGTTAAAGGCATGGCATTTAAATGAATAATATAGAAATGAAAATATACACATCTATAATAAAGAAATGTATATAGGGAGATAGATAGATAGATAGATAGATAGATAGATAGATAGATAGAGAGATAGATATAGATATATACATAGCCATAAGAAAGAAATAAATACAAGTTATCTAAATCTAGAAAAGCAGGTTAATATTCAATATGAAAAATATACGGATAGATGGTAATGTATTTAATACATGTTATGCATTGTATCTATATGTATAAATAAAGAAATCAGTATGATAGAAATGGATTTTAAAAATATTTAAATCAAGGGACTTTTTGTTTATTATTTGGCTAGAGGCATGGCATTTAAATGAATAATATAGAAATGAAAATATACTCATCTATACTAAAGAAATAAATAGAGGGAGATATATATATGTATATATATTTATATATGTATAGCCATAAAAAAGAAATAAATACATGTAATCAATATCTAGACAAGTAGATTAATATTCAGTATGAAAACTATATGGATAAATGGTAATATATTTTATATCTGTTATGCATTACATCTGTGTGTATAAATATAGAAGATCAATATTATAGTAATAGATATTAAAAATATTTAAATGAGGGACCTTTTTGTTTTTGTTTGGTTAAAGGCATGGCATTTAAATGAATAATATAGAAATGAAAATATACACATCTATAATAAAGAAATGTATATAGGGAGATAGATAGATAGATAGATAGATAGATAGATAGATAGACATATATACATAGCCATAAGAAAGAAATAAATACAAGTTATCTAAATCTAGAAAAGCAGGTTAATATTCAATATGAAAAATATACGGATAGATGGTAATGTATTTTAATACATGTTATGCATTGTATCCATATGTATAAATAAAGAAATCAGTATGATAGAAATAGATATTAAAAATATTTAACTGAAGGGACTTTTTGTTTATTATTTGGCTAGAGGCATGGCATTTAAATGAATAATATAGAAATGAAAATATACACATCTATAATAAAGAAATGTATATAGGGAGATAGATAGATAGATAGATAGATAGATAGATAGATAGATAGATAGCCATAAAATAGAAATTAATACAAGAAATCCATATCTAGACAAGTAGATTAATATTCAGTATGAAAACTGTATGGATAAATGGTAATATATTTTATATCTGTTATGCATTACATCTGTGTGTATAAATATAGAAGATCAATATTACAGTAATAGATATTAAAAATATTTAAATGAGGGACTTTTTGTTTTTATTTGGTTAAAGGCATGGCATTTAAATGAATAATATAGAAATGAAAATATACACATCTATAATAAAGAAATGTATATAGGGAGATAGATAGATAGATAGATAGATAGATAGATAGATAGATAGATAGACATATATACATAGCCATAAGAAAGAAATAAATACAAGTTATCTAAATCTAGAAAAGCAGATTAATATTCAATATGAAAAATATACGGATAGATGGTAATGTATTTTAATACATGTTATGCATTGTATCCATATGTATAAATAAAGAAATCAGTATGATAGAAATAGATATTAAAAATATTTAAATCAAGGGACTTTTTGTTTATTATTTGGCTAGAGGCATGGCATTTAAATGAATAATATAGAAATGAAAATATACCCATCTATACTAAAGAAATAAATAGAGGGAGATATATATATGTATATATATTTATATATGTATAGCCATAAAAAAGAAATAAATACATGTAATCCATATCTAGACAAGTAGATTAATATTCAGTATGAAAACTATATGGATAAATGGTAATATATTTTATATCTGTTATGCATTACATCTGTGTGTATAAATATAGAAGATCAATATTATAGTAATAGATATTAAAAATATTTAAATGAGGGACCTTTTTGTTTTTGTTTGGTTAAAGGCATGGCATTTAAATGAATAATATAGAAATGAAAATATACACATCTATAATAAAGAAATGTATATAGGGAGATAGATAGATAGATAGATAGATAGATAGATAGATAGATAGATAGATAGATAGATAGATAGATATAGATATATACATAGCCATAAGAAAGAAATAAATACAAGTTATCTAAATCTAGAAAAGCAGGTTAATATTCAATATGAAAAATATACGGATAGATGGTAATGTATTTTAATACATGTTATGCATTGTATCCATATGTATAAATAAAGAAATCAGTATGATAGAAATAGATATTAAAAATATTTAACTGAAGGGACTTTTTGTTTATTATTTGGCTAGAGGCATGGCATTTAAATGAATAATATAGAAATGAAAATATACACATCTATAATAAAGAAATGTATATAGGGAGATAGATAGATAGATAGATAGATAGATAGATAGATAGATAGATAGATAGCCATAAAATAGAAATTAATACAAGAAATCCATATCTAGACAAGTAGATTAATATTCAGTATGAAAACTGTATGGATAAATGGTAATATATTTTATATCTGTTATGCATTACATCTGTGTGTATAAATATAGAAGATCAATATTACAGTAATAGATATTAAAAATATTTAAATGAGGGACTTTTTGTTTTTATTTGGTTAAAGGCATGGCATTTAAATGAATAATATAGAAATGAAAATATACACATCTATAATAAAGAAATGTATATAGGGAGATAGATAGATAGATAGATAGATAGATAGATAGATAGATAGATAGACATATATACATAGCCATAAGAAAGAAATAAATACAAGTTATCTAAATCTAGAAAAGCAGATTAATATTCAATATGAAAAATATACGGATAGATGGTAATGTATTTTAATACATGTTATGCATTGTATCCATATGTATAAATAAAGAAATCAGTATGATAGAAATAGATATTAAAAATATTTAAATCAAGGGACTTTTTGTTTATTATTTGGCTAGAGGCATGGCATTTAAATGAATAATATAGAAATGAAAATATACCCATCTATACTAAAGAAATAAATAGAGGGAGATATATATATGTATATATATTTATATATGTATAGCCATAAAAAAGAAATAAATACATGTAATCCATATCTAGACAAGTAGATTAATATTCAGTATGAAAACTATATGGATAAATGGTAATATATTTTATATCTGTTATGCATTACATCTGTGTGTATAAATATAGAAGATCAATATTATAGTAATAGATATTAAAAATATTTAAATGAGGGACCTTTTTGTTTTTGTTTGGTTAAAGGCATGGCATTTAAATGAATAATATAGAAATGAAAATATACACATCTATAATAAAGAAATGTATATAGGGAGATAGATAGATAGATAGATAGATAGATAGATAGATAGATAGATAGATAGATATAGATATATACATAGCCATAAGAAAGAAATAAATACAAGTTATCTAAATCTAGAAAAGCAGGTTAATATTCAATATGAAAAATATACGGATAGATGGTAATGTATTTTAATACATGTTATGCATTGTATCCATATGTATAAATAAAGAAATCAGTATGATAGAAATAGATATTAAAAATATTTAAATCAAGGGACTTTTTGTTTATTATTTGGCTAGAGGCATGGCATTTAAATGAATAATATAGAAATGAAAATATACACATCTATAATAAAGAAATGTATATAGGGAGATAGATAGATAGATAGATAGATAGATAGATAGATAGATAGATAGATAGATAGATAGCCATAAAATAGAAATAAATACAAGAAATCCATATCTAGACAAGTAGATTAATATTCAGTATGAAAACTGTATGGATAAATGGTAATATATTTTATATCTGTTATGCATTACATCTGTGTGTATAAATATAGAAGATCAATATTACAGTAATAGATATTAAAAATATTTAAATGTGGGACTTTTTGTTTTTATTTCGTTAAAGGCATGGCATTTAAATGAATAATATAGAAATGAAAATATACACATCTATAATAAAGAAATGTATATAGGGAGATAGATAGATAGATAGATAGATAGATAGATAGATAGATAGATAGAGAGATAGATATAGATATATACATAGCCATAAGAAAGAAATAAATACAAGTTATCTAAATCTAGAAAAGCAGGTTAATATTCAATATGAAAAATATACGGATAGATGGTAATGTATTTAATACATGTTATGCATTGTATCTATATGTATAAATAAAGAAATCAGTATGATAGAAATGGATTTTAAAAATATTTAAATCAAGGGACTTTTTGTTTATTATTTGGCTAGAGGCATGACATTTAAATGAATAATATAGAAATGAAAATATACTCATCTATACTAAAGAAATAAATAGAGGGAGATATATATATATGTATATATATTAATATATATAGCCATAAAAAAGAAATAAATACATGTAATCAATATCTAGACAAGTAGATTAATATTCAGTATGAAAACTATATGGATAAATGGTAATATATTTTATATCTGTTATGCATTACATCTGTGTGTATAAATATAGAAGATCAATATTACAGTAATAGATATTAAAAATATTTAAATGTGGTACTTTCTGTTTTTATTTCGTTAAAGGCATGGCACTTAAATGAATAATATAGAAATGAAAATATACACATCTATAATAAAGAAATGTATATAGGGAGATAGATAGATAGATAGATAGATAGATAGATAGATAGATAGATATAGATATATACATAGCCATAAGAAAGAAATAAATACAAGTTATCTAAATCTAGAAAAGCAGGTTAATATTCAATATGAAAAATATACGGATAGATGGTAATGTATTTTAATACATGTTATGCATTGTATCCATATGTATAAATAAAGAAATCAGTATGATAGAAATAGATATTAAAAATATTTAACTGAAGGGACTTTTTGTTTATTATTTGGCTAGAGGCATGGCATTTAAATGAATAATATAGAAATGAAAATATACACATCTATAATAAAGAAATGTATATAGGGAGATAGATAGATAGATAGATAGATAGATAGATAGATAGATAGATAGATAGCCATAAAATAGAAATTAATACAAGAAATCCATATCTAGACAAGTAGATTAATATTCAGTATGAAAACTGTATGGATAAATGGTAATATATTTTATATCTGTTATGCATTACATCTGTGTGTATAAATATAGAAGATCAATATTACAGTAATAGATATTAAAAATATTTAAATGAGGGACTTTTTGTTTTTATTTGGTTAAAGGCATGGCATTTAAATGAATAATATAGAAATGAAAATATACACATCTATAATAAAGAAATGTATATAGGGAGATAGATAGATAGATAGATAGATAGATAGATAGATAGATAGATAGATAGATAGACATATATACATAGCCATAAGAAAGAAATAAATACAAGTTATCTAAATCTAGAAAAGCAGATTAATATTCAATATGAAAAATATACGGATAGATGGTAATGTATTTTAATACATGTTATGCATTGTATCCATATGTATAAATAAAGAAATCAGTATGATAGAAATAGATATTAAAAATATTTAAATCAAGGGACTTTTTGTTTATTATTTGGCTAGAGGCATGGCATTTAAATGAATAATATAGAAATGAAAATATACCCATCTATACTAAAGAAATAAATAGAGGGAGATATATATATGTATATATATTTATATATGTATAGCCATAAAAAAGAAATAAATACATGTAATCCATATCTAGACAAGTAGATTAATATTCAGTATGAAAACTATATGGATAAATGGTAATATATTTTATATTTGTTATGCATTACATCTGTGTGTATAAATATAGAAGATCAATATTATAGTAATAGATATTAAAAATATTTAAATGAGGGACCTTTTTGTTTTTGTTTGGTTAAAGGCATGGCATTTAAATGAATAATATAGAAATGAAAATATACACATCTATAATAAAGAAATGTATATAGGGAGATAGATAGATAGATAGATAGATAGATAGATAGATAGATAGATAGATAGATAGATAGATATAGATATATACATAGCCATAAGAAAGAAATAAATACAAGTTATCTAAATCTAGAAAAGCAGGTTAATATTCAATATGAAAAATATACGGATAGATGGTAATGTATTTTAATACATGTTATGCATTGTATCCATATGTATAAATAAAGAAATCAGTATGATAGAAATAGATATTAAAAATATTTAACTGAAGGGACTTTTTGTTTATTATTTGGCTAGAGGCATGGCATTTAAATGAATAATATAGAAATGAAAATATACACATCTATAATAAAGAAATGTATATAGGGAGATAGATAGATAGATAGATAGATAGATAGATAGATAGATAGATAGATAGATAGCCATAAAATAGAAATTAATACAAGAAATCCATATCTAGACAAGTAGATTAATATTCAGTATGAAAACTGTATGGATAAATGGTAATATATTTTATATCTGTTATGCATTACATCTGTGTGTAGAAATATAGAAGATCAATATTACAGTAATAGATATTAAAAATATTTAAATGTGGGACTTTTTGTTTTTATTTCGTTAAAGGCATGGCATTTAAATGAATAATATAGAAATGAAAATATACACATCTATAATAAAGAAATGTATATAGGGAGATAGATAGATAGATAGATAGATAGATAGATAGATAGATAGATAGAGAGATAGATAGATATAGATATATACATAGCCATAAGAAAGAAATAAATACAAGTTATCTAAATCTAGAAAAGCAGGTTAATATTCAATATGAAAAATATACGGATAGATGGTAATGTATTTAATACATGTTATGCATTGTATCTATATGTATAAATAAAGAAATCAGTATGGTAGAAATGGATTTTAAAAATATTTAAATCAAGGGACTTTTTGTTTATTATTTGGCTAGAGGCATGACATTTAAATGAATAATATAGAAATGAAAATATACTCATCTATACTAAAGAAATAAATAGAGGGAGATATATATATATGTATATATATTAATATATATAGCCATAAAAAAGAAATAAATACATGTAATCAATATCTAGACAAGTAGATTAATATTCAGTATGAAAACTATATGGATAAATGGTAATATATTTTATATCTGTTATGCATTACATCTGTGTGTATAAATATAGAAGATCAATATTACAGTAATAGATATTAAAAATATTTAAATGTGGTACTTTCTGTTTTTATTTCGTTAAAGGCATGGCACTTAAATGAATAATATAGAAATGAAAATATACACATCTATAATAAAGAAATGTATATAGGGAGATAGATAGATAGATAGATAGATAGATAGATAGATAGATAGATAGATAGATATAGATATATACATAGCCATAAGAAAGAAATAAATACAAGTTATCTAAATCTAGAAAAGCAGGTTAATATTCAATATGAAAAATATACGGATAGATGGTAATGTATTTTAATACATGTTATGCATTGTATCCATATGTATAAATAAAGAAATCAGTATGATAGAAATAGATATTAAAAATATTTAAATCAAGGGACTTTTTGTTTATTATTTGGCTAGAGGCATGGCATTTAAATGAATAATATAGAAATGAAAATATACACATCTATAATAAAGAAATGTATATAGGGAGATAGATAGATAGATAGATAGATAGATAGATAGATAGATAGATAGATAGCCATAAAATAGAAATAAATACAAGAAATCCATATCTAGACAAGTAGATTAATATTCAGTATGAAAACTGTATGGATAAATGGTAATATATTTTATATCTGTTATGCATTACATCTGTGTGTATAAATATAGAAGATCAATATTACAGTAATAGATATTAAAAATATTTAAATGTGGGACTTTTTGTTTTTATTTGGTTAAAGGCATGGCATTTAAATGAATAATATAGAAATGAAAATATACACATCTATAATAAAGAAATGTATATAGGGAGATAGATAGATAGATAGATAGATAGATAGATAGATAGATAGATAGATAGAGAGATAGATGGATATAGATATATACATAGCCATAAGAAAGAAATAAATACAAGTTATCTAAATCTAGAAAAGCAGGTTAATATTCAATATGAAAAATATACGGATAGATGGTAATGTATTTAATACATGTTATGCATTGTATCTATATGTATAAATAAAGAAATCAGTATGATAGAAATGGATTTTAAAAATATTTAAATCAAGGGACTTTTTGTTTATTATTTGGCTAGAGGCATGGCATTTAAATGAATAATATAGAAATGAAAATATACTCATCTATACTAAAGAAATAAATAGAGGGAGATATATATATATGTATATATATTAATATATATAGCCATAAAAAAGAAATAAATACATGTAATCAATATCTAGACAAGTAGATTAATATTCAGTATGAAAACTATATGGATAAATGGTAATATATTTTATATCTGTTATGCATTACATCTGTGTGTAGAAATATAAAAGATCAATATTATAGTAATAGATATTAAAAATATTTAAATGAGGGACTTTTTGTTTTTGTTTGGTTAAAGGCATGGCATTTAAATGAATAATATAGAAATGGAAATATACACATCTATACTAAAGAAATAAATAGAGGGAGATATATATATGTATATATATACATATACATATATAAATATAGCCATAAAAAAGAAATAAATACATGTAATCCAAATCTAGACAAGTATATTAATATTTAGTATGCAAACTATATGGATAGATGCTAATATAATATGTTTTAATATCTGTTATGTATTATATCTATGTGTATAAATATAGAAGATCAATATGATAGAAATAGATATTAAAACTATTTAAATCAAGGGTCTTTTTTTTTTTATTTTGTTACAAGCAGGGCTTTTGAATAAATAATATAGAAAGGAAAGTATACACATCTATACTCCAAAAATGAATATAGGGTGGTACATATATATATATTAATATATATAGCCATAAAAAAGAAATAAATACAAGTAATTTAATCTAGACAAGTAGATTAATATTCAGTATGAAAACTATATGGATAGATGTTTATATAATAAATTTTAATATCTATTATCTATTATGCTAATAGAATATATTTTAATATCTGTTATGTATTATATCTATTTGTATAAATAAAGAAGTTCAATATGACAGAAATAGATATTAAAAATATTTAAATGAAGGGCCTTTTTGCTTTTTATTTGGTTAGAGGCAGGGCTTGCTAAGTTCCGATGGGGGGTTTTTTGGGGCGTTCCTTGGAGAAGGGTTTTTGGAAGGGGGTTGCACACGTTCTTTCTTGCCGGGCTTCTTTGCACGTGCGGGGGCGACCCCCGCCCAGCCCCGGGCTGAGCTCTGCGGCAGTGCTGCCACCTTGTGGCCACAGAGCGGTACTGCAGCTGTGCCGCGGCGCGGGCGGGGCCGAGCCGAGCGGAGCCGAACCGAGCCGAGCCGAGCCGAGCCGAGTCGAGCCGAACCGAACCGAGGCGTGCCGAGCCGAGCCGGGACCCCCCCCCGCAGGAGCCGGGTCGGGCTGATTGCCACACTGAAGTTTGCGGCCGGCCGGTAGGACCCCGGCAGAGGCGTCGACTCCAATGCCTGCCGCCGCAGGCGCAGCCGCCGCCCAGCTCCGGAGCCGCTGAGCCCCGCCGCCACCGTCCTCGCCCCGGGAAAGGCGGCGGAAAATCAGCCGGAGTGCTCGGAGTCGGCCGGCTTCGTCGGGTTTTTCGTTCAGGCAAGTAAGCTAGACAGACGCGCTGAGAGCAGCGGGGGCCTCGATCGTGCCACAACAAAGATGGCCGCTCGGCCGGAAGTGGCTTCAGCCACAACAAAGATGGCGGCGAGGAAGGGCGGAAGTGACGTCACGCCCCTCACAAGATGGCTGCCGAGTCGCGGCTGGCTTTGACCTTCCAAGCATGGCGGCCGAAAAGGCGGGAAAATGCAAGGACCCCGGGCGGTGGGTGTCTACTCGACTGCCTGACAAACACCCCGACGCCGACGCCGCTCCGGCGCAATTTTCCGCGGCTTTTCCGGCCGTGCCGACACGGGCTGTACGCTCAGCGGCGCCGGGGCCGGACGCGAGCCAGCCGGGCGCCGACAGGCAGCGGTGAGGACGCCTCTCTCTGACGGGGTCCTTGCCGCGGCCCGCTTCGGCTCGGCTCCGCTCGGCTCGGCTCGTCTCCGCTCGGCTCCGCTCGGCTCGGCTCCGCTCGGCTCCGCTCGGCGCCGCTCGGCGCCGCTCGGCTCAGCTCGGCGCCGCTCGGCTCCGCTCGGCACGGCTCCGCTCGGCACGGTTCGGCTCGGCTCGACACGGCTCGGCTCGGCTCGGCGCGCCTCGGTTCGGCTCCGCTCGGCTCCGCTCGGCACGCTTCGGTTCGGCTCCGCTCGGCTCGTCTCGGCTCGGTTCCGCTCGGCTCGGCCCCGCCCGCGCCGGGGCACAGCTGCAGTACCGCTCTGTGGCCACAAGGTGGCAGCACTGCCGCAGAGCTCAGCCCGGGGCTGGGCGGGGATCGCCCCCCCATGTGCAAAGAAGCCCGGCAAGAAAGAACGTGTGCAACCCCCTTCCAAAAACCCTTCTCCAAGGAACGCCCCAAAAAAACCCCCATCGGAACTTAGCAAGCCCTGCCTCTAACCAAATAAAAAGCAAAAAGGCCCTTCATTTAAATATTTTTAATATCTATATCTATCATATTGATTTTTTATATTTATACACATAGATATAATGCATAATAGATATTAAAATATATTAACGTCCATCCATATATTTTTCATATTTATTATTAATCTACTAGTATATATTTGTTACTAGTATTTATTTCTTTTTCATCTCTCTCTCTCTCTCTCTCTCTCTCTCTCTCTATATATATCTCCCTATATTTATACCTTTGTTATAGATTTCTATATTTTCATTTCTATATTATTTATTTAAAAGCCCTGCCTGTAACCGAATTTAAAAAAACATCCCCTTCACCTTAAATGATTATTTAAATATTTCTAATGCTTATTTTTATCAAATTTATATACTATTTTGAACTAGCCCAGGGGCACTGGGACCGGCCCAAAGGGACCCCGGCGGTGCCCGAGACCCGCGCCCGGAGCGGACGGATCTGCTGCTCCTGCTCCTGCTGCTCCTGCTCCTGCTCCTGCTGCTCCTGCTGGCAGCCTCAGTGCTGGCAGCACAGGGCAATTTCTATGGGGTTGGGAGGAAATGTGCTGTTTCAAGCTGGGATCACTGGCTTCTGTGGGTGGGGAAATCTTGAAGACTCAGCCGAGTCCTTCCTGAGAATTGCAAGGCTCGTGTCCCTGTGATTCTTGAGACAGGGTTTAAGTAGCTGCCATCGACTTGAGACAGCATCGAGTGGGTTTGTTCGAGTGGCAGAAATGATTTCTGTGCCTGGAATAAGGTGTCTTGGGATAAGCAACTCTCTTTGGTGGCAGAATGAACCGGTCTTTTTCCTTTTTCCTTCTTTTTCCTTCTAGATTGCGGAGCATTGGAGATCGGCGGCTCTGTGCTGCTCTTTGTTCACCTGTTGTGCTTGGAAGAGACGTGAAACTGCGGGGAAGCTGCGCTCGCCGTAGTGGCCAGAGGGAGAAGCACCTTGTCCATCTCGTCCATCTTGCCGGCCCCTGGCGTGGTCCTTTCCCCTCTGGCTCCTTGTTTCCCTCTTGTCCAATCAAGGACAGAATCCCTCTGTCCTTGCTGTGTGTTCTGCGCTCGGCCTTTTTCTGTGTCCTTCTCCGTGGCTCACTCACGTGCCTTTTTTAATTCCGTCTGTCTCTCTGCTCTTCCCCGTGCCCTTGTTTCCCAGTGGCTCCTTGTGTCCCCTTCCTTGGCTCTGTTCTTTTTCAATCCCTCTCTGTCTTGCTGCCCATGCCAGGTTTTGGGTTTGGGTGGAAGTTTTGGTTTTTTGGTGGTTTGGTTTTGTTTTTGGTGGTTTTTTGGTGATTTGGTTTGGTTTGGTTTTTTTTCAGTTTTGTTTTGTTTTTCTATTTCATCCTACAGCCCATTCTTTTGTTCTTTCTTTTCTTCCTGTGTCCTCTCTGCCACCACTCCCTCTTTCTGCCTCTGGCCTGTGCCTGGGGTTTTTGGGGAGGGATTTCTGGCACCTGCCCCCCTTTTCTTGTTGCAGCAGAGCTCCTTTTTGGGAGGGGGTCTAGTCCTAGAAGGGCTTCCAATAAAGCAGGGTGCTGCTGTCCAGGGCAGTTGGAGTTGTTCTGTGCCTTCTTTGGGGGTGAGGAGCAAAGGCTGAGGGGGACGGGGTGGGCACTGGGGGGCTCCCCTGTCCCTTGGGGCACGCCGAGGTCCCCGGCAGAGGGAGGCAGGCGCTGCGCTGGAGGAGCAAGGTGAGCGGGGAATGGGGAGGGCTCGTGCCGGGTACCCTTGCCCAGAGGGGACCCCGAGCTGCCAGGAAATTCCCTGCGAGGGCTGGATGCAGAATCCAAAAACCTGTGGAGCTGTTCTGGTTTTTACGGTAGGCATTGGCAAGGAACAGGAATGGATCTCTCTAAATTCCCTTGGAAAGAAACCCCCTCTCTGTGCACGCCGTCTTTAGGGTTTTGTTATGTCAGGAACGGCTTAGGGTTAAGAAAGTGGCTTTTGTTTTTCCACCTCTTACTTCCCTGTAAAATATGAGTGTATAAAACACATCTGTGCATCAATGAGGCATTAAAATGCACCAAGTGAAATTTCTGTGTCTCTAAGTTGCATAGAGATGAGTTCCATAGAGACGAGTGCGTTCTGCACTCGGGGTTGTCCAGGGCTTTATATTTTTGTTATTCTGATTTGTTCGGTGAATGAATTTATAGAGTTTAAAATAGAAAGAAATGCAAATTTCAAAAAGCAGAAAAATAGAAAGAGAAATAGATAAAGATATAAATGTAAAAATAGAAGGCCCTATAAATAGAAAATACATAATAGAAATAATGTCCATAAATCTACACATCTAAAAGATAAGTAATCTCATGTATGTTATTGTAATATGCTTTAACCTATATTCCATAGAATTAATACAGGAATATATACAAAATATAGCATAAATAAAAACTATAAATCTCAGTTGAAAAGAATTATTTAAATCTAGTTTACAATAAAAGCTTGCTTTTTTTTATTTGGGTAGAGTCAGGGCTTTTAAATAAAATGTACAATATAGAAATATATATATTAAATATATAAAGATATATAAGGGTTATAAATACATACAAATAGGTTTCTATTTAATATATAATAGGATTAATATAGATGTAGTTGTTAATAGAGATGTCTTTTAATATAGGATACCTTGTGTGTTATGCCTAGTTCAATATAGTATATAAATATGAATATAAATTTGATAAAAATAGGCATTAAAATATTTAAATAATCATTTAAGCTGAAGGGGCTTTTTGTTTTTTATTTGGTTAGAGGCAGGGATTTTAAATAAATAATATAGAAATGAAAATATACAAATCTATAATAAAGATATAAATATAGGGAGATATATATAGGCATAAATAAGAAATAAATACAAGTAATATCAATCTGTCTAGGGAATGAGCAATGGGTTCCTTCTGCCCCTGCCTTCGGTCTTGGGGTAACAGCAGCACAAACTGTGAGCTGTGAGGATGATGAGGGCTCAGAGCAGCCCCAGGTGTGAGCAGTGAGGATGATGAGGGGACAGAGCAGCCCCAGGTGTGAGCAGTGAGGATGATGAGGGGACAGAGCAGCCCCAGGTGTGAGCAGTGAGGATGATGAGGGGACAGAGCAGCCCCAGGTGTGAGCTATGAGCATGATGAGGGCTCAGAGCAGCCCCAGGTGGGAGCAGTGAGGATGATGAGGGGACAGAGCAGCCCCAGGTGTGAGCTGTGAGGATGATGAGGGGACAGAGCAGTTCCAGGTGTGAGCAGTGAGGATGATGAGGGCTCAGAGCAGCCCCAGGTGTGAGCTGTGAGGATGATGAGGGGACAGAGCAGCCCCAGGTGGGAGCAGTGAGGATGATGAGGGGACAGAGCAGTTCCAGGTGAGAGCTGTGAGGATGATGAGGGGACAGAGGGGCCCCAGGTGTGAGCAGTGAGGATGATGAGGGCTCAGAGCAGCCCCAGGTGTGAGCAGTGATGAGGATGAGGACGGGGTGGGTCCTACTGGGCACTGTTTCAGGGGGACGGTTTCCCTCATCTCATTTGGGCATGGAGCAACTGGAGGAGAGAGGTTTATGGCTGGGTCCCCCGGGTGTCTCATGGAATGATGCTGAGGGGATCTCGCAGGGCCTGGGGGAACACCTGGATGCACTCAGATGTGGAGCATTGCTTAAAGGAGGTGCTGAGGGACAAACCTTTGTGTCACGGAGCAGCAGCTGAACAGGTGAGCCAGTGTGGGTTTGCAGAGGGGACTTTTCTTTCTCCCCTTTTGATTTTATTTTGCCATTCACTGCCTTGTTCTCCCAGAAAAAAAAAAAAAAAAAAAAGAAAGAAAAAAAGGGGGGGGGTTATGAGAACAAAAGAAGTTCAAACTGAGGGAAGAAACTCCTCCTCCATTATTGTCTGTGTTTAAACTGGGGGGAATCCCCTTTCACCTATGTTTTTGAGGGTACCGATAGGAGGAAAACCTGCCTTTTCCAGGGTGTTAGGTATATCGGTTGACAGCGAATCCTTGTGTTGTTTTAACACAAGGATTAAGGAAGGGGAAAAGTATTCTTGCTGTATCATGTGTTTGATTTGTGGGTACCTCCCCTTTTTTCGTTATTCTGAGGTTTAAATTGAGGGGGAAGCCCTGTTGTCTGCACTTTGTCACGGTCTGAACTGAGATGAAAATCCCCCTTTTCCCATCATTTGAGAGATTTTATTCGAGAAAAATCTTTTTCTGCTGCCGTAGGGGATTGAAATGAAGTGTCGAGCGCACATTTATTTGCCATTGTATTGGTTTAAGATTGCAGGAACATACCCTGTTGCCTCAGTTTCCGGGGTTCAATTGACGGGAACACCGGCTTTTCCAGCATTTGGCGGGGTCACGTGTGGCCGTGCCGCTGCATTTGAGGGCGCTTCTGCCCCCGGCACCAAATGTCTTACAGGGGAGCGCTCCTGGCATTCCCTGGGGAATTGCTGAAGTGCAACGGGAATTTGGCGGCTGAGCAGCCCCCAGGGAGAGACAGAGCCGTGCGGAGGCGAGGTGAGCTCTGCCGGGCCGGCAGGCGGGAGCCGCGGCGCGGAGCTGTGTCCGTCCGGCCGCTCCGCCCGCTCCGGGCGCGGGGCTCGGGCACCGCCGGGGTCCCTTCGGGCCGGTCCCGGTGCCGCTGGGCGGGCCGGGCTCTCCCGGGGCCGGGGCCGCCCCCGCCCGCCGGAGGAGCCGCTTTCCTGCCGGGAGCCCCGGTCCGTCCGGGGGCAGGAGCGCGGGGCCGCCCCTGGGTGCCGAGTGCCGCCGCTGCCGGGGCTCCCGTGAAAGCCGCTGAAAGGAGGGGAGGGAAAAAATCGAACCCAGACCCCCCAGGCTTTTTGTCTGTGGGCTTTGTCGGTATTGCTCTTTAGCCGAGCCGCGCCTTTAAATAACGATGTGGCGCCTTCTAGAAACTGCGTCCAATACCTTTTGCACCCTCACGTGAGGGCTTCGAGCTCAGGTTTTTCCATTGCCGAGGTAATTGCCGGTCCAAGCTGGCAGCGTCCCGTGCATCTGGTGTGCATGAATCTGTTTGTGATGTTCATTTCCCCTGGATGCAGAGTTGGGCTTGTTGGGCAGACCGTATTTCTCAAACCTCGGAGCTTGTTTAAGGCTTGTACACGATTTTCTGGAGACGCGGGCTGGGGGAGAACTTTGTCTTGCTGCTGTACTAGGGAATGGAATGCAGGGGGTCCCCGCAATATCCCCGTGGAAGCTGGAATGTCCGAGGAAATGGATGTGACAATTCTCGGGGCTGAACCTGGCTCCCAGCGCTCTGCAGCGTAGGACGCGAGAGAGCAGGGCCGAGGGACAGCGGGGTAGGAGCGGCGAGGTGCTTCGTGCTCTGGGTTTGGTGTCGCTGATGTTTCCAGAGCCAGAGCAGGTTGATTTGGTTCTGGTGCACTGGAACGGGATCCAAACCTTAGAAAGGTTTGAGACAAACTGGGAGGAAATGTTTTAAAATGAATGTGTTTCTTAATAGAAGGCAGGTTTCAGTCTGTTTTTTAATTGATTTTAAAGGAAATATCTTTTGAGGAAAATTGAAAAAAAATGTTTATTTTAATAAGTAGGGCGTAGGTAAGAGGAAAAAAGGATGAATAACGAAATGATAATTGTTTTGTTGTGGAGAAAAGAGCAGGAGATTTAGAAGGGTTTTTCTGCACGTATGGTTTGGATGTTTTTGGAGTTGGGCTGTGGCGTGGATCTTTTTGAGCCGTGGGGTGTTTTGGTGGTAGCCTGGGTTTTTGGATCGGAGTAAAGTTGAATAGTTTTAGAAGAAGTTGTTACGGTTTTGGCAATTATTTTGTATTCACTAATCAATGAGAAGTTATTTTAAAAAAGTAAAAAATTGATTTCTTTTTGCCTTTGTTAGACAATAGATTTGAGAGAGAATTTGTGTGAGGCTGTATTAGTACTGTATGTAGATTGTGTGTTCAAAGAATTTTTTTCTTTCTTAGTTTTGAAGTTACAGAACTTATGTTTGGGCATAAAGCAGATGGTGGGGATATAATATAATATAATGGAATTTTAGGACATTTTATTTTTTATTGTATATCTTTGCCTTAATGATTAAATTAATGCTTTTTAATTTTAGATATACTTTTATAGAAATACAGGTAAATATAAATAGTGGTTGTAATATTTAGTAAGTAGAGGTATTTATATGTGGTTTTTATTCAATATTAGGTTTTTTTTGGTGGTAGACAGTGTGTTGCTTTATTTTTTTTATGTTGTATACTATGTGAAATTTCGTTTCTGAATAAAGATGATTTTATGAATGGGTTTTTTTGTATTTTAGGTAGAATCAATTAAAATAGGTTTTGATAGGTATTATTGGGATTTTAGTTCTCTATTGTATGTAGGGGTTCAGATGGGGTAGGGTTTGTTTGGTTAGGGGAGTTTTGGGTGTTAATTAGGTGGCTTTTGTTAGATGCAGTTTTCAATTTTTGAAAGTATTTTATTGAGTGGTTTTAAGGTGATTTTTAGTAATTGATGGTCTAATCTTATTTTGTTTGTAGTTCTGTGTAATAACAGATATGTTCTATTTATTTAATGTTGTCTTTTTTAGTTTAGGTGTTGATGATAAGTTTGGATTTCTTTCTGTTGTGGCATTTCTTAGTTTCCTTTCTGGGGACACAGGCATTTATATGGTGGATTTTTATAGGTATATTTTTGTGGGTGGTATTTTTTAACTTTTTAGTAGTTTAGATTGTTTTTTTAATGTTTTTAATTAGCTATTAAATTTTTTTATGGAGTATTGGTAATTATGTATTACTATAAATGTAGAGCTTTGGGGTTTTTTTTATTAATGTTTAGGGTTAGTTGAATGGTCTTGAGTTTAGTGAGTTAGTTTGATTATTTTTTAACAGTTGGTGTGATTTGTTGTGTGGAGTTCAATAGGGTTGCTTTTTATTTATGTTTAACTTTGCTGATGTTATAAGAACTGTTAGTGAAAGAGCATAGTATCCGTTTTTGCCGGTAGTTGGTTGTACGGTGTGGGTTTTGTTTGTGTTACCTGTTTTGGGGTTTTCTTTGTTAGCGAGATTAAAGTTTTTATTTTGGGGTTAATTTGTGATTAAATTAAAAAATTTTAGGGCAATTTAGTTTTTTGATTCGGGGGTGCTGTGATAGAGTACTTTATTGGTTTTATCTGGTATTGGTGGTGTGGATAGAGGGAATATTTGTTTTGCAAGTTTACTTCAGTATAGGTAGTTGAGGTGTTAGGATGCGTTGTGTTTCAGTGTTGAATCTTTTTGAGGCGGTTTGGATTTTTTTCTAGGTTTAGATTTTTTTCCCTTGGCTGGTGGAGGTATTGTGATTTTATTGATGATATTGGTGGGAATTTGATGCTGTTTGTTTTTTGGTTATTTTATTTTTAGGAATTGGATTTTTGCAGTTGGACTGAAAGAATTCACTTTATTTCAAAACATACTACTTTAATGACGTAAAGGTTCCCATATTAACTCCTCAGTCTTTTAGATTCTTTTTCTCATTTAGGTTTTCCAGAATTTATGGATAATTTAGCAATCAAGCAGGAAGGGAACCCCATTCTTGAAAAGATGGCTGTGGAAAAACCTGTGTCTAACAACACGTACCTGACAGAGGGCAACAATTTTGCCGTTATTACAGGGTCAAATACGAGTGGCAAATCAACGTTGGCAGGGATCTGCCGGAGGAGAGGAGTTTCTGGTGGGCTCCCAGTGGCATCTGATGGAGTGATGGTGAGAGCATCTCATAGGGTCTGGGGGAGCACCTGGATGCACTTGGATGTGGAGCACTGCTTAAAGGAGATGGTGAGGGACAAAGCTTTTTGCCAGGAAGCAGCACCTGAACAGCTGAGCCACTGTGGATTTGCAGGGGTGATCTTTCTCCTTTTCCCTTTTGATTTCACCTTGGCAGTCCCTCCCCGGTGCCCTCAATCTGTCACAAGAATTCCAAAAAAAAAAGGCTGTGCAAACAGTGAAAAGAAGGGGTATAGGTAAGGTGGAGTTCAGGTGTACCCCACCCCAAACCCTAAACAGCAGCCCTAACAGCGCTCCCGTTTCCCTGAGGCAGCTGCAGGCAGGAACCCTAAAGCAGGAGAGTTCCAGAACCCTCGAGAGCTGCAGGCAGTTCCCTGGTGCTAGGGTCAGCCAGGAGATAGTGGGGGGACGATCCGTAGGGTTGGGGAAACAGGGGGTTTCCCGCCCCGCCCCACCCTGGGCTCTCGGTCCCTCCGCAGCCGGGGATTGCTCCCACCCCTCCTCGAGGCGGCGGTTGGCAGGGCTTCGTGCCTGGCCTCCGCAAAGAGTTCGGCTCTGTCAGCCTCTGCCCTGTCTCAGGGCCAAACTTAGGTAGGGTAGGGAGCAACTGTGGATTGCCTGGTCCGGGCTAATGGACATCTCTTGGGGCCTATGGATAAGGAGCATCCCCGGTTGCAAGCGTAGGGTTCTAACTAAGTTTGTAGGGTTCAGCGCGGGAGCTTGGCAGTGACACAGAGAGGTTGAGGGAGGGCTTCAGAGGTCGAGGGCTGGAGACAAACAGTGAAAATAAAAAGGGTACAGGTTGGGATATAAGGTAGAGTACAGGACTATTCAAACCCTAAACAGCAGCCCTAACAACACTCCCGTTTCCCTGAGACAGCTGCAGGCAGGAACCCTAAAGCAGCAGAGTGCCAGAACCCCCGAGAGCTGCAGGCAGTACCCCTGGTGCTAGGGCCAGCCAGGAAGAGATAGTGGGTGCTAGGGCCTACTGCTGTCATATAAGCTGGGGTTTCCATCCTTGGGGTACCCTGGGCTCCCTGTCCCTCACTGACTGGAGAGTCTTCCTCCCCTCCTTGAGGTGGTGGTAATTTGGCTGTGTCAGCCAATACTGCTGTGAAGCAAGCCTCTGCCTCCCTGTGAGGTGAAGTCTGCAGCCCATGAACCTGGGCATTCTCTAGAGAAGGTAAGTGCTGGGTTTTCACAGATGTGCTGCTAAGATCCTGCATTGATATTTGGTCTTCTAGATTGTAGCTGACCAGGAGACGACATCCTGGCGATGGCAGGAACTTCCCGGATAGCGCAACGGCCTTCCAGGGCGTCCTCGTGTGGATCCTCCCCGCCGGGCATCCGAGAGCTGAGTCAAAGGCTACAAATTGCAGAGGGGCTGAAAGCGGGGTGCCGGGTCGGGACTCTGGACCTGGGATTATGGAGTCAGCTTTGGGGACGGGGAGGTCCAGGCTGTGGCCCCTTAGGCCACGTGAAGGGAGAGCCTCACTTTTGTTCACAGTGCTGAGGTGCGCAGGACAGAGCAGTCCTGGGGCGTGTTGTATCACTTGTCCATCGTGCCTTCTGTGTCTTTTGTGCCTCTCGTGTTGTATGTGCCTGTTGCAGCGGCCTCAGGGAGGCAAAGAGTTAACATTGTTCCACCCCAAACCCCTTGTGAAGGGCGGCCCAGGAGTTCTGATTGGGTTTGAGTCCCTGGGGGGTTCTCCCTTGCTGTGTTTCTAATGGTCCCTGACCCTGAACTCCACCCTCAAAGGTGTAAACCCTCGGGGGTTCTGTCCCTCAAAAACCCCTGCTGTGCCTCTGTTCGGGGCTCTCTGTTCTGAACCTGAGTTTGTTCTCATGCTGAATAAATGGTTTCATGAACGGGAGCCCGTCTCGTTGGTGTTTCATGCTGGTCCCCAGAACCCTGCTGCTTCCCTGGACAAGATCCTGAGGTTGCAGGCTGCAACAAATGGTGAGAGAATGCGTGGCATCCAGGAGAACAGCAGGAGCGGCTCCATGGACACCTCGTAAGTCCCCGGCTGATGGCTTGAGAGCCGGCGAGACCCCCGCCTTGGAAAGGAGGACTCGAGAGTACCTGGCAGGGAGACTGGGTTGAGAGTGCCTCGGGCATGGGGGAAGAAAAGGGATTACGGAGGTGGGGGAGCCGAGACCAGACGCTGGGACAAACACCTTACATCACCCAACGAGACGTATTATGGACGATATCAACATTATGGACGATTCTATTAACACTATGGACGATTATGGACGATTATATCAACATTATGGACGATTATGGACGGTATGGATCTTCCGGTGGGCTGTTTTTGTCTTCTGTGGAGTTCCTTTTTTGGTGTATACCTTCCTGTACCTTCCCCTTTCCTCTGTTCCTAAGGGCAGGACAAAGGGTGAAAAAAGCTAAGATGGCTCGGGGTTGCTGCCGTCTGCCCGCCGTTCCGTGTCCTCCTTCACCCCCTGTCTTTCCATATTCCCGTTCCCTGGCCGGGAAAGCCTGTCCCGGCCTCCCCCCCCATCCCAAGATGGCGCCGGCCACGCGGTCTGGGATCCCTGGTTTCCCGCCTTGCTCCTTCTTTTCCGGTCCCAAACCTTCCCTTCCCGAACCTCCCAGTAACTCCTGCTTGGCCCCATCCCTTTGTTCGGTGCTCCACCCCTGGGGGCTGTGCTTTTCTATCGTGAGCAACACCTCCTCTGGGGAAATCGAAACTGTAACCGAGCTCCGAAAGCCAGTGTTTCACCCAGATCATCTAAAGGGGCGACGCCCACATGGGAGCCGGAGCCGAAGCTGGAGATCGAAGAATTCTGCCCCTCGTGAGAGGAGATCTAAGAGCTGCACCCTTCCTAACAAAGAATCCTAAACTGGAAGAGACTGAACAAAAAAAAAATACTATGTTTGTATTAAGTACCATCACCGTTTAATTTGCCCGGCGTGGTCCAAGGTTTAAGTGTTTCTTTTTAATTTTGTTTTTTTTCTGTTTGCCTAATGTGTTTTGTGATTGAGCTATTGGTGTCCCACAAAGCAAAGTGGGTGCTCTGTGGAAGAAGTGAGATTTTAAGGTGTATGTTTGGAAACATTTTAAGCTCCTAATTAAAATTTGAAAAAAAAAAAAAAAAAAAAAAATAAAAAAGGAGCAGATGTTGCAGCGGCCTCAGGGAGGCAAAGAGTTAACATTGTTCCACCCCAAACCCCTTGTGAAGGGCGGCCCAGGAGTTCTGATTGGGTTTGAGTCCCTGGGGGGTTCTCCCTTGCTGTGTTTCTAATGGTCCCTGACCCTGAACTCCACCCTCAAAGGTGTAAACCCTCGGGGGTTCTGTCCCTCAAAAACCCCTGCTGTGCCTCTGTTCGGGGCTCTCTGTTCTGAACCTGAGTTTGTTCTCATGCTGAATAAATGGTTTCATGAACGGGAGCCCGTCTCGTTGGTGTTTCATGCTGGTCCCCAGAACCCTGCTGCTTCCCTGGACAAGATCCTGAGGTTGCAGGCTGCAACATGTGCCTCGCCTTATCTCTTCTGGGGGCTTACCAGAAACCCCGGTGTCACTCGTAGCATCTCTGATCTCTGGGCTCCTCAGCCCGACACCATCGAAGCTTTGCCTCTGGAGCCCTCAGAGGCCTCGGAATCGCGTCTCTCTTTTAAAAGCATCCGATCGGATGTCTTTTAGAGGTCTTGTTCCGAGCTGTGTCAACAGCCGTGCGCCACGAGGATCCATTGCTGCGGCTTAGGTCTTGAAGAAACACAAAGATAGGTAGGGGACTGTGGCCCTCAGATTCTCGGGCATCCGTCTTGGCAGTTGCTGGAGTTCGTCATTCCGTCAGCATCTTCTTCCTCCCGGGTTCTGCGAGCTTCATCAGCTCGCCTTCATTCTCACCCGGCTCATCTCGTTCCGCGTTCTCTCGGTTCTTGCGGCCATTCTTGTGGCCCAGAGTTTTGTCTCCCCGTTGTGTCCCCTCGTCTGTTGTCTGGTGTGTCACGGGTGTCTGGGTGTAGTTGTCCCGGAGCTGCTCTGTCCTGCTGCCCAGCCTGGGTGTAGGTGTGAAGGGACAAGTACCAGGCCCCTGTAATTTGAAATTTGTCATGTAGGGTGTAGTAGGAGTCTAGCGGGTGTTCCTAGATGGAACTTGGGGTGGCACTGGGGACATTGGGGGTGGCACTGGGGTCATTGGGGATGGCACTGGGGACATTGGGATGGCTCTGGGGACATCGGGGGTGGCACTGGGGACACCTGGGGTGGCACTGGGGACATTGGTGGTGGCTCTGGGGACATTGGGGCTGCTCTGGGGATGGGATCCTGGGTTTTGTGGTGTGTCCCCAAGTGTCCCCTGATGTCCCCAAGTGTCCCCTGATGTCCCTCGAGTGTCCCTTGAGTGTCCCCTGGTGTCCCCTGGTGTCCCCGAGTGTCCCTGAGCTGTCCCCCGGTGTCCCCAAGCTGTCCCCTGATGTTCCTGAGCTGTCCCCTGGTGTCCCCGAGCTGTCTCCAAGCTGTCCCCTGATGTCCCCTGGTGTCCCCAAGCTGTCCCCGAGTGTCCCCTGATGTCCCTGAGTGTCCCCAAGCTGTCCCCGAGTGTCCCCTGATGTCCCCTGGTGTCCCCAAGCTGTCCCCGAGTGTCCCCAAGCTGTCCCCAAGTGTCCCCCGGTGTCCCCGAGCTGTCCCCTGATGTCCCCAGGGCTGGAGTTGCCGGTGGCCACCACTCGTCCCCAGACCATTTTTGGTGACGTGGCCGTGGCCGTGCACCCGCGGGACCCGCGCTACCTGGTGAGGGGCGGGGCCGGAAAGGGGGTGGGGCCGGAAAGGGGGTGGGGCCTCAAAGGGGTGGGGTCTCCCCTGGGGGCAGGGCTTGAATGGGTGGGGCCTCAAGGGGGGCGGGGCCTCACCTGGGGGTGAGGCTTGAATGGGGCAGGGCTTGAATGGCTGGGACCTCGCCTGGGGGCGGGGCCTCAAAGGGGGCAGGGCTTGAATTTGGGTGGGGCCTGAATGAGTGGGACCTCACCTGGGGTGGGGCCTGAATGGGTGGGGCCTGACCTGGGGGCAGGGCTTTGGGACCCTTTAATTGGTGTGGGCGTGGCTTTCCCTGCAGGGCAGCCATTGGCTGTCCAGGTTTGGCCCCTCCCCTTTGACCATATAAGGGTAAAGGGGCAGGGCTTGTGTTAAAGGGGCAGAGCTTCTCTGCCTGAAATGGCTCTGGGGGTGTGGCCAAGGGCTGGGGGGGGCCTGGCCTGGCTGGGATTGGTCCAGAGCTGGAAAGGGGGCGGGGCTTGCTCTTAAAGGGGCGGGGCCAGGGCTGACCACGCCCCCTCAGCACCTGCAGGGCCGGCAGGTGAGGCACCCGTTCAGCGGGGCCCTGCTGCCCGTGGTGAGCGACCCCAGCGTGGAGCCCCAGCGTGAAACCGGTACTGGGGAAACTGGGAGGGACTGGGAGGGACTAAACGGGGACTGGGGGGGACTGGGATGAACTGGGATGGACTGGGATGGAACTGGGAGGGACTGGGAGGGACTGGGATGGACTGGGAGGGGTTAAAGGGGCACTGGGAGGAACTGGGATGGACTGGGAGGGACTGGGAGGGGTTAAACAGGGACTGGGAGGGACCGGGATGGGCACTGGGACCAGTCTGGGACAGAAAAGGGAGCAAGGAGTGACAGCAGGTGACACAGGTGACACAGTTCAGGTGTCTCAGGTGACACAGGTGACACAGGGGTGTCTCAGGTGACACAGTTCAGGTGCCTCAGAGATGTCTCACGTGACACAGGTGACACAGTCCAGGTGACACAGGGATGTCTCAGGTGTCTCAGGTGTGTCTGTGTCCCCAGGTGCGGTGAAGGTGACCCCTGGACACAGCCCCCAGGACCTGGCTCTGGCCCGGGCCCATTGGCTGCCCCTGCCCTGCGTCATCGGGGACGATGGCACCTTGTGTCCCCCGGGGGGAGGCTGGCTGCAGGTGAGCTGGGGACACACCTGGGGACAGCTGGGGACAGCTGGGGACAGCTGGGGACACACCTGGGGACACTGGGGACAGCTGGGGACAGCTGGGGACACACCTGGGGACACACCTGGGGACACACCTGGGGACAGCGGGGGACACCTGGGGACACACCTGGGGACACACCTGGGGACACTGGGGACAGCAGGGGACACCTGGGGACACACCTGGGGACACACCTGGGGACACACCTGGGGACACCTGGGGATACACCTGGGGACACCTGGAGACAGCTGGGACCACACCTGGTGTCCCCAGGGTGTCCCCGTGATGTCCCCCCAATGTCCCTCAGTGGTGCCAGGGTGTCCCCAATGTCCCTCCCAATGTCCCCTCCTGTCCCCAGGCTGTCCCCCTGATGTCCCCAATGTCCCCTCTGTCCCCTTGTGTCTGCAGGGTGTCCCCAGTGGTGCCAGGGTGTCCCTGTGATGTCCCCGATGTCCCCTCCTGTCCGCAGGGTGTCCCCAGGTGTCCCCAGGGTGTCCCCAGAGTGTCCCCCTGATGTCCCCAATGTCCCCTCGTGTCCCCAGGGTGTCCCCAGTGTCCCCTCTGTCCTCAGGGTGTCCCCGATGTCCCCAGGGTGTCCCCAGGGTGTCCCCAGTGTCCCCTCCTGTCCGCAGGATGTCCCCAGGGTGTCCCCAATGTCCCTAGTGTCCCCACTGTCCCCTCTGTCCCCAGGCTGTCCCCAATGTCCCCAGGCTGTCCCCAGTGTCCCCGCTGTCCCCTCTGTCCCCAGGGTGTCCCCAATGTCCCCAATGTCCCCCCAATGTCCTCTCCTGTCCCCTCTGTCCCCAGGGTGTCCCCAGGTTTGAGGCCCGTTCCCGTGTGGTGGCAGCGCTGGCCCAGCTGGGGCTGTTCCGGGGGGTGCAGGACCACGCCATGACCCTGCCCCTCTGCAGGTACCCCCAGCTGTCCCCTCAGGTGTCCCCAGGTGTCCCCTCAGGTGTCCCCAATGTCCCCTCCTGTCCCCAATGTCCCCTCCTGTCCCCGCAGCCGCTCCGGGGACGTCGTTGAGTTCCTGCTGAAGCGCCAGTGGTTCCTGAGCTGTAGAGACGTGGCCCAGAGAGCCCTGCAGGTGACACACCTGGGGACACCTGGGGACACCTGGGGATACACCTGGGGACACCTGGGGACACACCTGGGGACACCTGAGGACACCTGGGGACACCTGGGGGGACACCTGGGGACACCTGGGGATACACCTGGGGACACCTGGGGCCACACCTGGGGACACCTGGGGACATGGGGACACTTGGGGACACACCTGGGGACACCTGGGGACACCTGGGGATACACCTGGGGACACACCTGGGGACATGGGGACACCTGGGGACACACCTGGGGACACCTGGGGATACACCTGGGGACAGCTGGGGACACACCTGGGGACACCTGGGGGTGTCACACACACACCTGAGGTGTCACACACACACCTGGGGACACCTGAGGTGTCACACACACCTGAGGTGTCACCTGGAGGTGTCACACCTGAGGGTGTCACCTGGAGGTGTCACACACACACCTAAGGTGTCACACACACCTGAGGTATCACCTGGAGGTGTCACACACACCTGGAGGTGTCACACCTGAGGTGTCACCTGGCCGCAGGCGGTGACGTCGGGGAGGCTCCGCCTGGTGCCCAAATTCCACGAGAAGAACTGGAAAACCTGGATGGAGAACGTGGGGTGAGGGGGAGGGGCTGGGGGAGGGGCCCAGGTACCTGGGGAGGGGTCTCAGGTGTTTGGGGAGGGGTCCCAGGTGTTTAGGGGTGTCCAAAATCCCCCAAAATCCAACCCAAAAACCCCCAAATCCCACAAAATATCCCCCAAAATCCCACCCAGGTACTTGGGGAGGGGTCCCAGGTGTTTGGGGAGGGGTCTCAGGTATTTGGGGAGGGGTCTCAGGTGTTCAGGGGTGTCTCAGGTGTTTGGGGAGGGGTCCCAGGTGTTCCCAGGTATTTGGGGAGGGGTCCCAGGTGTTCAGGGAGGGGTCTCAGCTGTTTGGGGAGGGGTCCCAGGTGTTCCCCAGGTGTTCAGGGGTGTCCCAGGTGTTTGGGGAGGGGTCTCACTGTCCCCTCTCCCCCAGGGACTGGTGCCTGTCCCGCCAGCTGTGCTGGGGTCACCAGGTGCCGGCGTTCCAGGTGAGGGGGGGTCCCGCAGCCCCCTCCCCACGGGGGAGTCCCGGGGGTCCCGAGGGTCCTGAGGGTCCCGGGTTCGTGGGGAGCAGCGAGGCCGAGGTGAGGGGGGCGGCGGCGACGGCGCTGGGGTGTCCCCAAGAGGAGCTGCACTTGGAGCAAGGTGAGAGAAACACCCCAAAAACACCCCAAAAACACCCCAAAACCAGCCAAAAACAGCCAAAATACCCCAAAACCAGCCAAATCCACCCCAAAAACAGCCAAAAACAGCCAAAAACACCCCAAAACCAGCCAAAACCACCCCAAATCCACCCAAAATCACCCAAATCCCACCCTGGGGTGTCCCCAAGAGGAGCTGCACCTGGAGCAAGGTGAGAGAAACACCCCAAAAACACCCCAAAAACACCCCAAAACCAGCCAAAACCAGCCAAAATACCCCAAAACCAGCCAAAAACAGCCAAAAACACCACAAAAACAGCCAAAAACAGCCAAAAACACCCCAAAACCAGCCAAAAATACCCCAAAAACAGCCAAAAACACCCCAAAATACCCAAAACCACCCGAATCCCCCCCCGGTGTCCCTGATGGGTTTTGGGGTCCCCTGGTGACATTTCAGGGTTCCCCAGTGACACCTGGTGACATTTCCCACTCTCCTGATGACATTTTGGGGTCCCCCGGTGACATCTGATGACATTTGGTGACATTTTGGGGTCCCCTGATGACATTTCAGGATTCCCTGGTGACATTTTGGTGACCCCTGATGACATTTTTGGGGTCTTCTGGTGACATTTGGTGACATTTCAGGGTTCCCTGGTGACATTTGGTGACCCCTGATGACATTTTTGGGGTCCCCCGGTGACATTTGGTGACACCTGGTGACATTTGGTGACATTTCCCTCCCCAGACCCCGATGTTTTGGACACCTGGTTCTCCTCCGCCCTCTTCCCCTTCGCCGCCCTGGGCTGGCCCGAGCAGGTGAGACCCCAAATGTCCCCAAGTGTCCCCAGATGTCCCCAAAATATCCCCAAAATGTCCCCAGGTGCCCCCAAATGTCCCCAAATGTCCCTAAATGTCTTCAGGTGAGACCCAAAATGTCCCCAGGTGAGACCCCAAAGGTCCCCAAATGTCCCCAGGTGAGATCCCACTGTCCCCAAATGTCCCCAAATGTCCCCAGGTGAGACCCCAAATGTCCCCAAGTGTCCCCAAACGTCCCCAAATGTCCTCAGGTGAGACTGCACTGTCCCCGAATGTCCCCAAGTGTCCCCAAATGTCCCCAAACGTCCCCAGGTGAGATCTCGCTGTCCCCAGGTGTCCCCAAGTGTCCCCAAATGTCCCCAAGTGTCCCCAGATGTCCCCAGGTGTCCCCAGTGTCTCCCCACACGTCCGTCAATGTCCCCTCAATGTCCCCAAGTGTCCTCTCAATGTCCTTGTGTGTCCCCCAGATGTCCCCAAAATGTCCCCAAGTGTCCCCCAAATGTCCCCAAGTGTCCCCAAGTGTCCCCTGTGTCCCCAGAGCCCCGCCCTGCGGCGTTTCTACCCCACCTTGGTGCTGGTGACGGGCGGTGACCTCCTCTTCTTCTGGGTGGCCCGGATGGTCCTGCTGGGCCAGCAGCTGACAGGACAGGTGCCATTCCAACAGGTGAGTGTCACCTGTGTCACCTGTGAGTGTCACCTGTGTCACCTCAGTGTCCCCTCAGTGTCCCCCCATGGTCCTGCTGGGCCAGCAGCTGACAGGACAGGTGCCCTTTGGCCAGGTGAGTGTCACCTGTGTCACCTGTGTCACCTCAGTGTCACCAAATGTCACCTGAGTGCCACCTGAGTGTCCCCAGAGCCCCTCAGTGTCCCCTGGTGTCCCCTCAGTGTCCCCCCATGGTCCTGCTGGGCCAGCAGCTGATGGGACAGGTGCCCTTCGGCCAGGTCAGTGTCCCCAAATGTCCCCAAATGTCCCCAAATGTCACCTGAGTGTCCCCAAGTGTCTGATCCTTTCCTGGGGGTCACCCGTCCCCATTTTGGTGTCCCCAATCCCATTTTTGGTGTCCCCAATCCCATTTCATTGTCCCCAGTCCCATTTTGGGGTCCCCAATCCCATTTTCAGTGTCCCCAATCCCATTTCATTGTCCCCAGTCCCATTTTGGGGTCCCCAATCCCATTTTCAGTGTCCCCAATCCCATTTTCAGTGTCCCCAATCCCATTTTCAGTGTCCCCAATCCCATTTTCAGTGTCCCCAATCCCATTTTTGGTGTCCCCAATCCCATTTTTGGTGTCCCCAATCCCATTTTCGGGGTCCCCAATCCCATTTTCGGGGTCCCCAATCCCATTTTTCCTGTCCCCAACCCCATTTTGGTGTCCCCAATCCCATTTTCAGTGTCCCCAATCCCATTTTCAGTGTCCCCAATCCCATTTTTGCTGTCCCCAATCCCATTTTTGCTGTCCCCAATCCCATTTCGGTGTCCCCAATCCCATTTTCAGTGTCCCCAACCCCATTTTCGGGGTCCCCAACCCCCTGTCCCCCCCAGGTTCTGCTGCACTCTCTGGTCCGGGATTCCCAGGGGCGCAAAATGAGCAAATCCCTCGGGAACGTCATCGACCCCCGCGACGTCATCGGGGGGGCCACGCTCCAGGTACCCCCAAAACCCCCCAAAAACCCCCAAAACCTCCCAAAAACCCCCAAAAACCCCAAAATTCCCCCCAAAACCCCAGACCCGCCTGATTTTGGGGCGGTTTTGGGGCTTTTCCTCCCCCAGGAGCTGCAGGAGAAGCTGCAGAGCCAGACTCTGGACCCCCGGGAGCTGCAGACGGCCCAGGAGGGGCAGGTGGGACCCCCAAAAGTGACCCAGGACCCCCCGAAATCGCCCCCCCAGGGGCCCCCCCTGACCCCCCAAACCCCCCCAGAGGCGCCAGTTCCCGCAGGGGATCCCCGAGTGCGGCGCCGACGCCCTGAGGCTGGCCCTGAGCAGCCACAACGCCCACGGTGAGACCCCCACCCAAATCACCCCAGATCATCTCTGGGGACCCCCAAATCACCCCAAAACCCTGCTGGGGACCCCCAGATCACCCCAAATCACCCCTGGGAACCCCTGAATGACCCCTGGGGACCCCCAAATCACCCCAAAACCCTGCTGGGGACCCCCAGATCACCCCAAAACCCTGCTGGGGACCCCCAAATCACCCTGAATCACTCCTTGGGACCCCCAAATCACTCCAAACCACCCCAAAACCCCCTTGGGATCCCCCAAATCACCCCAAAACCCCCCTGGGACCCCCAAATCACCCCCAAACCCCCTGCAATCCCCCAAATCACCCCAAAACCCTGCTGGGGACACCCAAATCACCCCTGGGACCCCCCAAATCACCCCAAAACCCCTGGGAACCTCTCCAGGGTGGCACTGGGAGTTACTGGGAGGAGCTTTGGGCTACTGGGAGTTACTGGGAGGAGCCCCAGTGGGCACTGGGGAGGGTCTGGGGGTTACTGGGGGGGTCCTGGTGCCCCCCCCGACCCCAAATTTCCCCCCCCAGGCCCCGAAATCCGTCTGGGCGTGGCCTCGGTGCTGACTCAGCGCCGCTTCTGCAACAAAGTCTGGAACGGGGTGGGCTTCGTGCTGCGGGCCCTGGAGGGGGAGAAGGGCACCCCAAAACCGCCTGAGGAGGTGACAGAGACCCCCGGGACCCCCGGAAACCCCAAAAAACACCCCCTGAAACCCCAAAAACACCTCCTGAAACCCCAAAAACACCTCCTGAAACCCCAAAAACACCTCCTGAAACCCCCAAAACACCCCCTGAGACCCCCAAAACACCCCCTGAGACCCCCAAAACGCCCCCTGGGACCCCCAAAAACACCTCCTGAAACCCCAAAAACACCCCCTGAAACCCCAAAACACCCCCTGAGACCCCAAAAACACCTCCTGAAACCCCAAAAACACCCCTGAAACCCCAAAACACCCCCTGAGACCCCAAAAACACCTCCTGAAACCCCAAAAACACCCCTGAAACTCCAAAACACCCCCTGAGACCCCCAAAAACACCCCTGAGACCCCAAAAACACCCCCTGAAACCCCAAAAACACCCCTGAAACCCCAAAAGACCCCCTGAGACCCCCAAAACGCCCCCTGGGACCCCCAAATTCCCATTTTCTCCCATTTTTCCCCATTTTCTCCCCGTTTTTTCCCATTTTTTCCCCGTTTTCTCCCATTTTCCCCCATTCTTTCCCAATTTTCCCCATTTTCTCCCCGTTTTTTCCCATTTTTTCCCTGTTTTTTCCCATTTTTTCCCAATTTACCCCATTTTCTCCCCGTTTTTTCCCATTTTCTCCCATTTTCCCCCCATTTTCTCCCATTTTCTCCCGTTTTTTCCCAATTCTCCCCGTTTTCTCCCCAATCCAGGTGTTCCCCTCGTCCCCCCTGGAGCGTTGGCTCCTGTCCCGCCTGGCTGGGGCCGTGGCCGAGAGCTGTCGTCGTTTGGAGTCGCTGCAGCTCCAGGGCGCCGCCGCCGCCGTCCAGAGCTTCTGGCTGAGGAGCTTCTGCGATGTCTACCTGGTGGGGAACCCCAAAAACACCTGAAACACCCCTGAACACCCCAAAAACTGCCAAAAATACCCCTGAAACACCTCAAAACACCCTGAAACAGCCCAAAACACCCCAAAACACCCCAAAAACACCCTGAAACACCCCGAAACAGCCCAAAACAGCTGTCCAGAGCTTCTGGCTGAGGAGCTTCTGCGACGTCTACCTGGTGAGGAACCCCAAAAACACCTGAAACACCCCAAAAACACGCCAAAAACTGCCAAAAACACTTTTTTTGGGTTCTATGTTTAGCTTCTTTTTGGGGGTCTGGGCTCAGGTTTTGGGGTTCCAGACTCGGTCCTAGACTCGGTTCTAGACTCGGTCCTAGACTGGGTTCTAGACTCTGTTCCAGGCTCAGTTCTAGGTTTCGGGGTTCTAGACTCGGTTCTAGACCGGGTTCTAGACTGGGTCGTAGGTTTTGGGGTTCTAGATCCAGTTCTAGGTCTCGGGGTTTTAGACTCGGGTTTCGGGGTTCTGGGTGTCGGGGTTTGGGGGTTCTCCAGCTTCATTTTTTGGGGTTCCTGTCTCAGTTTTTGGGGTTTTCCATCTCCATTTTTGGGGTTCCTGATCCCTTTTTGGTTTCTCAATTCCATTTTTGGGGGGTTTCTGATCCCATTTTGGGGTTCTTGTCCCCATTTTGGGATTCCTGACTCAATTTTGGGGTTCTTGTCCCCATTTTGGGATTCCTGACTCAATTTTGGGGTTCTTGTCCCCATTTTGGGGTCCTCCCTCCCTGTTCTGGGGTTTTTTTCCCCATTTTTAGGGGTTTTTTTCCCCATTTTGGGGGTCTCTCTCCCCATTTCAGACCTTTCGCTCTCCCTTTGTCCCCCGGGGGGTTCCTGAGATGTCCCCAATGTCCCATTTTTGGGGTTTTTCACCCCAAATCCCCTTTCCTGTCCCCAGGAGGTTCCTCAGGTGTTTCAGCTGTCCCCAATGTCCCAAATTTGGGATTTCTCACCTCAAATCTGCCCCCAGGAGTCCCAAATATCCCAATTTCAGGGTTTTTTACCCCAGACCTGTCCCCAGGAATCCCCAATGTCCCAAATTCAAAGTTTTTTACCCCAAAACCCCTCCCCTGTCCCCAGGAGGTGACTCAGGTGTCCCCAATGTCCCAAATTTGAGTTTTCTCACCCCAAATCCCCTCCCCTGTCCCCAGGAGGGGGCTGAGGTGTCCCAAATATCCCAATTTCGACGTTTTTTACCCCAAACCTGTCCCCAGGAGTCCCCAATGTCCCAAATTTGGGATTTCTCACCCTAAACCCATCCCCAGGAGTCCCCAGTGTCCCAAATCCGAGGTTTTCCACCCCAAAACCCCTTTCCTGTCCCTAAGAGGTTCCTCAGGTGTTTCAGGTGTCCCCAAATGTCCCAAATTTGAGGTTTCTCACCCCAAATCCCCTCTCCTGTTCCCAGGAGTCCCCAAACGTCCCAATTTTGAGGTGTTTTACCCCAAATCCCGTTTCCTGTCTCCAGGAGGTGGCCAAGGTGTCCCCAATGTCCCAAATCTGAGGTTTTTTACCCCAAACCTGTCCCCAGGAGGTGGCCAAGGTGTCCCAAATCCGAGGTTTTTCACCCCAAACCCCTCTCCTGTCCCCAGGAGTCCCCAAACATCCCAAATCTGAGGTTTTTCACCCCAAATCCCCTCCTCTGTCCCCAGGAGGTGGCCAAGGTGTCCCTGCAGTCCCCGCAGCTCCGTCCCGCTGTCCTGGCCACGCTGGTGGCCGCGGCTGAGCTGGGGCTGCGGCTCCTGGCCCCCTTCGCCCCCTTCGTGGCCGAGGAGCTGTGGCAGCGCCTGCCCCGCCCCCACCCCGCGCCCCCCAGCATCTGCCGGGCCCCCTTCCCCGACCCCCAAAAACTGGTGAGGCTGGGGGGCTTGGGGGGGGGGTTTGGCGGGGTCCTGGGGAGGTTTGGGGGGTCCCTGGGAGGTTTTTGGGCAGGTTTGGGGGATTTGGGGAGGTTTTGAGGATCCCTGGGAGGTTTTTGGGAAGGTTTGGGGCAGATTTGGGGGGTCCCAGGGAGGTTTTGGGCAGGTTTGGGTGAGTTTGGGGGAGGTTTTGGGGGGTTTGGAGGGGACTGGGGAGGTTTTGGGGGTCCCAGGGAGGTTTTGGGGTGGGTTTTGGAGGTTTGGGGGATCCCGGGGAGGTTTTGGATGCGTTTGGGGGGGTTGGGGGATCCCAGGGGGGTTTTGTGCAGGTTTGGAGGATTTGGGGAAAGTTTTGGGTGAGTTTGGGAGGTTTGGGGGAGGTTTGGGGTGGGTTTGGGGGGTCCTGGGGAGGTTTTGGGTGTGTTTGGGGGGGTTTTGGGCAGCTTTGGGGGGATTTGGGGGAGGTTTTGGGTGAGTTTGGGTGGGTCTGGGGGTCCCAGGGGGATTTTGGGTGGGTTTGGGGGTTCCAGGTGGGGTTTGGGGTGGGTTTGGGAGGTCTGGGGGAAGTTTTGGGTGGGTTTGGGGGTCCCAGGGAGGTTTGGGGGATCCTGGGGAGGTCTTGTGTGAGTTTGGGTGGGTCTAGGGGAGGTTTGGGGGGTCCCAGGGGGATTTTGGGGGAGGTTTTGGGTGGGTTTGGGGGTTCCAGGTGAGGTTTGGGGTGGGTTTCAGAGGTCTGGGGGAGGTTTGGGGGTCCCAGGGGGATTTTGGGGGAGGTTTTGGGTGGGTTTGGGGGTTCCAGGTGAGGTTTGGGGTGGGTTTGGGAGGTCTGGGGGAGGTTTGGGGGTCCCAGGGGGATTTTGGTAGAAGTAAATATTAAATAGATTAAATATGATAGAAGTAAATATTAAAAATATTTAAATGAGGGACTTTTTGTTTATTATTTGGTTAGAGGCAAGACATTTAAATGAATAATATAGAAATGAAAATATACACATCTATACTAAAGAAATAAATAGAGGGAGATATATATATATGTATATATATTAATATATATAGCCATAAAAAAGAAATAAATACAAGTAATCCATATCTAGACAAGTAGATTAATATTCAGTATGAAAACTATATGGATAGATGCTAATATAATAAATTTTAATATCTGTTATGCAACATATCTATGTCTATAAATATAGCAAGTCACTATGATAGAAGTAAATATTAAAATATTTTAAGGAAGGGACTTTTTGTTTATTATTTGGTTAGAGGCATGGCATTTAAATGAATAATATAGAAATGAAAATATACACATCTAGAATAAAGAAATGTAAATAGGGAGATAGATAGATAGATAGGTAGATAGAGATATATACATAGCCATAAGAAAGAAATAAATACAAGTTATCTAAATCTAGAAAAGCAGGTTAATATTCAATATGAAAAATATACGGATAGATGGTAATGTATTTTAATACATGTTATGCATTGTATCTATATGTATAAATAAAGAAATCAGTATGATAGAAAGAGATATTAAAAATATTTAAATCAAGGGACTTTTTGTTTATTATTTGGCTAGAGGCATGGCATTTAAATGAATAATATAGAAATGAAAATATACACATCTATACTAAAGAAATAAATAGAGGGAGATATATATATGTATATATATTTATTTATGTATAGCCATAAAAAAGAAATAAATACATGTAATCCATATCTAGACAAGTAGATTAATATTCAGTATGAAAACTATATGGATAAATGGTAATATATTTTATATCTGTTATGCATTACATCTGTGTGTATAAATATAGAAGATCAATATTATAGTAATAGATATTAAAAATATTTAAATGAGGGACTTTTTGTTTTTGTTTGGTTAAAGGCATGGCATTTAAATGAATAATATAGAAATGAAAATATACACATCTATAATAAAGAAATGTATATAGGGAGATATATATATGTATATATATACATATATAAATATAGCCATAAAAAAGAAATAAATACATGTAATCCAAATCTAGACGAGTATATTAATATTCAGTATGCAAACTATATGGATAGATGCTAATATAATATGTTTTAATATCTGTTATGTATTATATCTATGTGTATAAATATAGAAGATCAATATGATAGAAATAGATATTAAAACTATTTAAATCAAGGGTCTTTTTATTTTTTATTTTGTTACAAGCAGGGCTTTTGAATAAATAATATAGAAAGGAAAGTATACACATCTATACTCCAAAAATGAATATAGGGTGGTACATATATATATATATTAATATATATAGCCATAAAAAAGAAATAAATACAAGTAATTTAATCTAGACAAGTAGATTAATATTCAGTATGAAAACTATATGGATAGATGTTTATATAATAAATTTTAATATCTATTTAATATCTATTATGCTAATAGAATATACTTTAATATCTGTTATGTATTATATCTATTAGTATAAATAAAGAAGTTCAATATGACAGAAATAGATATTAAAAATATTTAAATGAAGGGCCTTTTTGCTTTTTATTTGGTTAGAGGCAGGGCTTGCTAAGTTCCGATGGGGGGTTTTTTGGGGCGTTCCTTGGAGAAGGGTTTTTGGAAGGGGGTTGCACACCTTGTTTCTTGCCGGGCTTCTTTGCACGCGCGGGGGCGACCCCCGCCCAGCCCCGGGCTGAGCTCTGCGGCAGTGCTGCCACCTTGTGGCCACAGAGCGGTACTGCAGCTGTGCCCTGGCGCGGGCGGGGCCGAGCCGAGCCGAACCGAGCCGAGCCGAGCGGAGCCGAACCGAAGCGTGCCGAGCCGAACCGAACCGAGGCGTGCCGTGTCGAGCCGGGACCCCCCCCGCAGGAGCCGGGTCGGGCTGATTGCCACACTGAAGTTTGCGGCCGGCCGGTAGGACCCCGGCAGAGGCGTCGACTCCAATGCCTGCCGCCGCAGGCGCAGCCGCCGCCCAGCTCCGGAGCCGCTGAGCCCCGCCGCCACCGTCCTCGCCCCGGGAAAGGCGGCGGAAAATCGGGCGGAGTGCTCGGAGTCGGCCGGCTTCGTCGGGTTTTTCGTTCAGGCAAGTAAGCTAGACAGACGCGCTGAGAGCAGCGGGGGCCTCGATCGTGCCACAACAAAGATGGCCGCTCAGCCGGAAGTGGCTTCAGCCACAACAAAGATGGTGGCGAGGAAGGGCGGAAGTGACGTCACGCCCCTCACAAGGTGGCTGCCGAGTCGCGGCTGGCTTTGACCTTCCAAGAATGGCGGCCGAAAAGGCGGGAAAATGCAAGGACCCCGGGCGGTGGGTGTCTACTCGACTGCCTGACAAACACCCCGACGCCGACGCCGCTCCGGCGCAATTTTCCGCGGCTTTTCCGGCCGTGCCGACACGGGCTGTACGCTCAGCGGCGCCGGGGCCGGACGCGAGCCAGCCGGGCGCCGACAGGCAGCGGTGAGGACGCCTCTCTCTGACGGGGTCCTTGCCGCGGCCCGCTTCGGCTCGGCTCCGCTCGGCTCCGCTCGGCTCGGCTCGTCTCCGCTCGGCACGGCTCCGCTCGGCTCCGCTCGGCACGGTTCGGCACGGCTCCGCTCGGCTCGGCACGCCTCGGTTCGGCTCCGCTCGGCTCGTCTCGACACGCTTCGGTTCGGCTCCGCTCGGCTCGGCTCGGTTCCGCTCGGCTCGGCTCGGTTCCGCTCGGCTCGGCCCCGCCCGCGCCGGGGCACAGGTGCAGTACCGCTCTGTGGCCACAAGGTGGCAGCACTGCCGCAGAGCTCAGCCCGGGGCTGGGCGGGGATCGCCCCCCCACGTGCAAAGAAGCCCGGCAAGAAACAAGGTGTGCAACCCCCTTCCAAAAACCCTTCTCCAAGGAACGCCCCAAAAAAACCCCCATCGGAACTTAGCAAGCCCTGCCTCTAACCAAATAAAAAGCAAAAAGGCCCTTCATTTAAATATTTTTAATATCTATATCCATCATATTGATTTTTTATATTTATACACATAGATATATTGCATAATAGATATTAAAATATATTAACGTCCATCCATATATTTTTCATATTTATTATTAATCTACTAGTATATATTTGTTACTAGTATTTATTTCTTTTTCATCTCTCTCTCTCTCTCTCTCTCTCTCTCTCTCTCTCTCTCTCTATCTCCCTATATTTATACCTTTGTTATAGATTTCTATATTTTCATTTCTATATTATTTATTTAAAAGCCCTGCCTGTAACCGAATTTAAAAAAACATCCCTTTCACCTTAAAGGATTATTTAAATATTTCTAATGCTTATTTTTATCAAATTTATATACTATTTTGAACTAGCCCAGGGGCACTGGGACCGGCCCAAAGGGACCCCGGCGGTGCCCGAGACCCGCGCCCGGAGCGGACGGATCTGCTGCTCCTGCTCCAGCTGCTCCTGCTGCTCCTGCTGGCAGCCTCAGTGCTGGCAGCACAGGGCAATTTCTATGGGGTTGGGAGGAAATGTGCTGTTTCAAGCTGGGATCACTGGCTTCTGTGGGTGGGGAAATCTTGAAGACTCAGCCGAGTCCTTCCTGAGAATTGCAAGGCTCGTGTCCCTGTGATTCTTGAGACAGGGTTTAAGTAGCTGCCATCGACTTGAGACAGCATCGAGTGGGTTTGTTCGAGTGGCAGAAATGATTTCTGTGCCTGGAATAAGGTGTCTTGGGATAAGCAACTCTCTTTGGTGGCAGAATGAACCGGTCTTTTTCCTTTTTCCTTCTTTTTCCTTCTAGATTGCGGAGCATTGGAGACCGGCGGCTCTGTGCTGCTCTTTGTTCACCTGTTGTGCTTGGAAGAGACGTGAAACTGCAGGGAAGCTGCGCTCGCCGTAGTGGCCAGAGGGAGAAGCACCTTGTCCATCTCGTCCATCTTGCCGGCCCCTGGCGTGGTCCTTTCCCCTCTGGCTCCTTGTTTCCCTCTTGTCCAATCAAGGACAGAATCCCTCTGTCCTTGCTGTGTGTTCTGCGCTCGGCCTTTTTCTGTGTCCTTCTCCGTGGCTCACTCACGTGCCTTTTTTAATTCCGTCTGTCTCTCTGCTCTTCCCCGTGCCCTTGTTTCCCAGTGGCTCCTTGTGTCCCCTTCCTTGGCTCTGTTCTTTTTCAATCCCTCTCTGTCTTGCTGCCCATGCCAGGTTTTGGGTTTGGGTGGAAGTTTTGGTTTTTTGGTGGTTTGGTTTTGGTTTTGGTGGTTTTTTGGTGATTTGGTTTGGGTTTTTTTCAGTTTTGTTTTGTTTTTCTATTTCATCCTACAGCCCATTCTTTTGTTCTTTCTTTTCTTCCTGTGTCCTCTCTGCCACCACTCCCTCTTTCTGCCTCTGGCCTGTGCCTGGGGTTTTTGGGGAGGGATTTCTGGCACCTGCCCCCCTTTTCTTGTTGCAGCAGAGCTCCTTTTTGGGAGGGGGTCTAGTCCTAGAAGGGCTTCCAATAAAGCAGGATGCTGCTGTCCAGGGCAGTTGGAGTTGTTCTGTGCCTTCTTTGGGGGTGAGGAGCAAAGGCTGAGGGGGACGGGGTGGGCACTGGGGGGCTCCCGTGTCCCTTGGGGCACGCCAAGGTCCCCGGCAGAGGGAGGCAGGCGCTGCGCTGGAGGAGCAAGGTGAGCGGGGAATGGGGAGGGCTCGTGCCGGGTACCCTTGCCCAGAGGGGACCCCGAGCTGCCAGGAAATTCCCTGCGAGGGCTGGATGCAGAATCCAAAAACCTGTGGAGCTGTTCTGGTTTTTACGGTAGGCATTGGCAAGGAACAGGAATGGATCTCTCTAAATTCCCTTGGAAAGAAACCCCCTCTCTGTGCACGCCGTCTTTAGGGTTTTGTTATGTCAGGAACGGCTTAGGGTTAAGGAAGTGGGTTTTGTTTTTCCACCTCTTACTTCCCTGTAAAATATGAGTGTATAAAACACATCTGTGCATCAATGAGGCATTAAAATGCACCGAGTGAAATTTCTGTGTCTCTAAGTTGCATAGAGATGAGTTCCATAGAGACGAGTGCGTTCTGCACTTGGGGTTGTCCAGGGCTTTATATTTTTGTTATTCTGATTTGTTCGGTGAATGAATTTATAGAGTTTAAAATAGAAAGAAATGCAAATTTCAAAAAGCAGAAAAATAGAAAGAGAAATAGATAAAGATATAAATGTAAAAATAGAAGGCCCTATAAATAGAAAATACATAATAGAAATAATGTCCATAAATCTACACATCTAAAAGATAAGTAATCTCATGTATGTTATTGTAATATGCTTTAACCTATATTCCATAGAATTAATACAGGAATATATACAAAATATAGCATAAATAAAAACTATAAATCTCAGTTGAAAAGAATTATTTAAATCTAGTTTACAATAAAAGCTTGCTTTTTTTTATTTGGGCAGAGTCAGGGCTTTTAAATAAAATGTACAATATAGAAATATATATATTAAATATATAAAGATATATAAGGGTTATAAATACATACAAATAGGTTTCTATTTAATATATAATAGGAATAATATAGATGTAGTTGTTAATAGAGATGTCTTTTAATATAGGATACCTTGTGTGTTATGCCTAGTTCAATATAGTATATAAATATGAATATAAATTTGATAAAAATAGGCATTAAAATATTTAAATAGTCATTTAAGCTGAAGGGGCTTTTTGTTTTTTATTTGGTTAGAGGCAGGGATTTTAAATAAATAATATAGAAATGAAAATATACAAATCTATAATAAAGATATAAATATAGGGAGATATATATAGGCATAAATAAGAAATAAATACAAGTAATATCAATCTGTCTAGGGAATGAGCAGTGGGTTCCTTCTGCCCCTGCCTTCGGTCTTGGGGTAACAGCAGCACAAACTGTGAGCTGTGAGGATGATGAGGGCTCAGAGCAGCCCCAGGTGTGAGCTATGAGCATGATGAGGGCTCAGAGTAGCCCCAGGTGTGAGCAGTGAGGATGATGAGGGCTCAGGGCAGCCCCAGGTGGGAGCAGTGAGGATGATGAGGGGACAGAGCAGTTCCAGGTGTGAGCAGTGAGGATGATGAGGGCTCAGAGCAGCCCCAGGTGTGAGCTGTGAGGATGATGAGGGGACAGAGCAGTTCCAGGTGTGAGCAGTGAGGATGATGAGGGCTCAGAGCAGCCCCAGGTGTGAGCAGTGATGAGGATGAGGACGGGGTGGGTCCTACTGGGCACTGTTTCAGGGGGATGGTTTCCCTCATCTCATTTGGGCATGGAGCAATTGGAGGAGAGAGGTTTATGGCCGGGTCCCCCGGGTGTCTCATGGAATGATGGTGAGGGGATCTCGCAGGGCCTGGGGGAACACCTGGATGCACTCAGATGTGGAGCATTGATTAAAGGAGGTGCTGAGGGACAAACCTTTGTGTCACGGAGCAGCAGCTGAACAGGTGAGCCAGTGTGGGTTTGCAGAGGGGACTTTTCTCTCTCCCCTTTTGATTTTATTTTGCCATTCACTGCCTTGTTCTCCCAGAAAAAAAAAAAAAAAAAAGAAAAGAAAAGAAAGAAAAAAAGGGGGGGGGGGGTGATGAGAACACAAGAAGTTCAAACTGAGGGAAGAAACTCCTCCTCCATTATTGTCTGTGTTTAAACTGGGGGGAATCCCCTTTCACCTATGTTTTTGAGGGTACCGATAGGAGGAAAACCTGCCTTTTCCAGGGTGTTAGGTATATCGGTTGACAGCGAATCCTTGTGTTGTTTTAACACAAGGATTAAGGAAGGGGAAAAGTATTCTTGCTGTATCATGTGTTTGATTTGTGGGTACCTCCCCTTTTTTCGTTATTCTGAGGTTTAAATTGAGGGGGAAGCCCTGTTGTCTGCACTTTGTCACGGTCTGAACTGAGATGAAAATCCCCCTTTTCCCATCATTTGAGAGATTTTATTCGAGAAAAATCTTTTTCTGCTGCCGTAGGGGATTGAAATGAAGTGTCGAGCGCACATTTATTTGCCATTGTATTGGTTTAAGATTGCAGGAACATACCCTGTTGCCTCAGTTTCCGGGGTTCAATTGACGGGAACACCGGCTTTTCCAGCATTTGGCGGGGTCACGTGTGGCCGTGCCGCTGCATTTGAGGGCGCTTCTGCCCCCGGCACCAAATGTCTTACAGGGGAGCGCTCCTGGCATTCCCTGGGGAATTGCTGAAGTGCAACGGGAATTTGGCGGCTGAGCAGCCCCCAGGGAGAGACAGAGCCGTGCGGAGGCGAGGTGAGCTCTGCCGGGCCGGCAGGCGGGAGCCGCGGCGCGGAGCTGTGTCCGTCCGGCCGCTCCGCCCGCTCCGGGCGCGGGGCTCGGGCACCGCCGGGGTCCCTTCGGGCCGGTCCCGGTGCCGCTGGGCGGGCCGGGCTGTCCCGGGGCCGGGGCCGCCCCCGCCCGCCGGAGGAGCCGCTTTCCTGCCGGGAGCCCCGGTCCGTCCGGGGGCAGGAGCGCGGGGCCGCCCCTGGGTGCCGAGTGCCGCCGCTGCCGGGGCTCCCGTGAAAGCCGCTGAAAGGAGGGGAGGGAAAAAATCGAACCCAGACCCCCCAGGCTTTTTGTCTGTGGGCTTTGTCGGTATTGCTCTTTAGCCGAGCCGCGCCTTTAAATAACGATGTGGCGCCTTCTAGAAACTGCGTCCAATACCTTTTGCACCCTCACGTGAGGGCTTCGAGCTCAGGTTTTTCCATTGCCGAGGTAATTGCCGGTCCAAGCTGGCAGCGTCCCGTGCATCTGGTGTGCATGAATCTGTTTGTGATGTTCATTTCCCCTGGATGCAGAGTTGGGCTTGTTGGGCAGACCGTATTTCTCAAACCTCGGAGCTTGTTTAAGGCTTGTACACGATTTTCTGGAGACGCGGGCTGGGGGAGAACTTTGTCTTGCTGCTGTACTAGGGAATGGAATGCAGGGGGTCCCCGCAATATCCCCGTGGAAGCTGGAATGTCCGAGGAAATGGATGTGACAATTCTCGGGGCTGAACCTGGCTCCCAGCGCTCTGCAGCGTAGGACGCGAGAGAGCAGGGCCGAGGGACAGCGGGGTAGGAGCGGCGAGGTGCTTCGTGCTCTGGGTTTGGTGTCGCTGATGTTTCCAGAGCCAGAGCAGGTTGATTTGGTTCTGGTGCACTGGAACGGGATCCAAACCTTAGAAAGGTTTGAGACAAACTGGGAGGAAATGTTTTAAAACGAATGTGTTTCTTAATAGAAGGCAGGTTTCAGTCTGTTTTTTAATTGATTTTAAAGGAAATTTTTTTTGAGGAAAAGTGAAAAAAAATGTTTATTTTAATAAGTAGGGCGTAGGTAAGAGGAAAAAAAGGATGAATAACGTTAGATATTTTTTTCTTTTGTTGTGGAGAAAAGAGCAGGAGATTTAGAAGGGTTTTTCTGCACGTGCGGTTTGGATGTTTTTGGAGTTGGGCTGTGGCGTGGATCTTTTTGAGCCGTGGGGTGTTTTGGTGGTAGCCTGGGTTTTTGGATCGGAGTAAAGTTGAATAGTTTTAGAAGAAGTTGTTACGGTTTTGGCAATTATTTTGTATTCACTAATCAATGAGAAGTTATTTTAAAAAAGTAAAAAATTGATTTCTTTTTGCCTTTGTTAGACAATAGATTTGAGAGAGAATTTGTGTGAGGCTGTATTAGTACTGTATGTAGATTGTGTGTTCAAAGAATTTTTTTTTTTCTTAGTTTTGAAGTTACAGAACTTATGTTTGGGCATAAAGCAGATGGTGGGGATATAATATAATATAATGGAATTTTAGGACATTTTATTTTTTATTGTATATCTTTGCCTTAATGATTAAATTAATGCTTTTTAATTTTAGATATACTTTTATAGAAATACAGGTAAATATAAATAGTGGTTGTAGTATTTAGTAAGCAGAGGTATTTATATGTGGTTTTTATTCAATATTAGGTTTTTTTTAGTGGTACACAGTGTGTTGCTTTATTTTTTTTATGTTGTATACTATGTGAAATTTCGTTTCTGAATAAAGATGATTTTATGAATGGGTTTTTTTGTATTTTAGGTAGAATCAATTAAAATAGGTTTTGATAGGTATTATTGGGATTTTAGTTCTGTATTGTATGTAGGGGTTCAGATGGGGTAGGGTTTGTTTGGTTAGGGGAGTTCTGGGTGTTCATTAGGTGGCTTTTGTTAGATGCAGTTTTCAATTTTTGAAAGTATTTTATTGAGTGGTTTTAAAGTGATTTTTAGTAATTGATGGTCTAATCTTATTTTGTTTGTAGTTTGTGTAATAACAGATATGTTCTATTTATTTAATGTTGTCTTTTTTAGTTTAGGTGTTGATGATAAGTTTGGATTTCTTTCTGTTGTGGCATTTCTTAGTTTCCTTTCTGGGGACACAGGCATTTATATGGTGGATTTTTATAGGTATATTTTTGTGGGTGATATTTTTTAACTTTTTAGTAGTTTAGATTTTTTTTTAATGTTTTTAATTAGCTATTAAATTTTTTTATAGAGTATTGGTAATTATGTATTACTATAAATGTAGAGCTTTGGGGTTTTTTTTACTAATGTTTAGGGTTACTTGAATGGTCTTGAGTTTAGTGAGTTAGTTTGATTATTTTTTAACAGTTGGTGTGATTTGTTGTGTGGAGTTCAATAGGGTTGCTTTTTATTTATGTTTAACTTTGCTGATGTTATAAGAACTGTTAGTGAAAGAGCATAGTATCCGTTTTTGCCGGTAGTGGGTTGTACGGTGTGGGTTTTGTTTGTGTTACCTGTTTTGGGGTTTTCTTTGTTAGCGAGATTAAAGTTTTTATTTTGGGGTTAATTTGTGATTAAATTAAAAAATTTTAGGGCAATTTAGTTTTTTGATTCGGGGGTGCTGTGATAGAGTACTTTATTGGTTTTATCTGGTATTGGTGGTGTGGATAGAGGGAATATTTGTTTTGAAAGTTTACTTCAGTATAGGTAGTTGAGGTGTTAGGATGCGTTGTGTTTCAGTATTGAATCTTTTTGAGGCGGTTTGGGTTTTTTCTAGGTTAAGATTTTTTTCCCTTGGCTGGTAGAGGTTCTGTGATTTTATTGATGATATTGGTGGGAATTTGATGCTATTTGTTTTTTGGTTATTTCATTTTTAGGAATGGGATTTTTGCAGTTGGACTGGAAGAATTCACTTTATTTCAAAACCTATTAGTTTAATGATGTAAAGGTTCCCATATTAACTCCTCAGTCTTCTAGATTCTTTTTCTCATTTAGGTTTTCCAGATTTTACCGATAATTTAGCAATCAAGCAGGGATGGCACCCCGTTCTTGAAAAGATGGCTATGGAAAGACCTGTGTCTAACAACACGTACCTGACGGAGGGCAACAATTTTGCCGTTATTACAGGGTCAAATACGAGTGGCAAATCAACGTTGGCAGGGATCTGCCGGAGGAGAGGAGTTTCTGGTGGGCTCCCAGTGGCATCTGATGGAGTGATGGTGAGAGCATCTCATAGGGTCTGGGGGAGCACCTGGATGCACTTGGATGTGGAGCACTGCTTAAAGGAGGTGGTGACGGACAAAGCTTTTTGCCAGGAAGCAGCACCTGAACAGCTGAGCCACTGTGGATTTGCAGGGGTGATCTTTCTCCATTTCCCTTTTGATTTCATCTTGGCAGTCCCTCCCCGGTGCCCTCAATCTGTCACAAGAATTCCAAGAAAAAAAAAGGCTGTGCAAACAGTGAAAAGAAGGGGTATAGGTAAGGTGGAGTTCAGGTGTACCCCACCCCAAACCCTAAACAGCAGCCCTAACAGTGCCACCATTTCCCTGAGGCAGCTGCAGGCAGGAACCCTAAAGCAGCAGAGTGCCAGAACCCTCGAGAGCTGCAGGCAGTTCCCTGGTGCTAGGGCCAGCCAGGAGATAGTGGGGGGACGATCCGTAGGGTTGGGGAAACAGGGGGTTTCCCGCCCCGCCCCACCCTGGGCTCTCGGTCCCTCCGCAGCCGGGGATTGCTCCCACCCCTCCTCGAGGCGGCGGTTGGCAGGGCTTCGTGCCTAGCCTCCGCAAAGAGTTCGGCTCTGTCAGCCTCTGCCCTGTCTCAGGGCCAAACTTAGGAAGGGTAGGGAGCAACTGTGGATTGCCTGGTCCGGGCTAATGGACATCTCTTGGGGCCTATGGATAAGGAGCATCTCCGGTTGCAAGCGTAGGGTTCTAACTAAGTTTGTAGGGTTCAGCGTGGGAGCTTGGCAGTGACACAGAGAGGCTGAGGGAGGGCTTCAGAGGTCGAGGGCTCGAGGGCTGGAGACAAACAGTGAAAATAAAAAGGGTACAGGTTGGGATATAAGGTAGAGTACAGGACTATTCAAACCCTAAACAGCAGCCCTAACAACACTCCCGTTTCCCTGAGACAGCTGCAGGCAGGAACCCTAAAGCAGCAGAGTGCCAGAACCCCCGAGAGCTGCAGGCAGTACCCCTGGTGCTAGGGCCAGCCAGGAAGAGATAGTGGGTGCTAGGGCCTACTACTGTCATAGAAGATGGGGTTTCCATCCTTGGGGTACCCTGGGCTCCCTGTCCCTCACTGACTGGAGAGTCTTCCTCCCCTCCTTGAGGTGGTGGTAATTTGGCTGTGTCAGCCAATACTGCTGTGAAGCAAGCCTCTGCCTCCCTGTGGGGTGAAGTCTGCAGCCCATGAACCTGGGCATTCTCTAGAGAAGGTAAGTGCTGGGTTTTCACAGATGTGCCGCTAAGATCCTGCATTGATATTTGGTCTTCTAGATTGAAGCTGACCAGGAGACGACATCCTGGCGATGGCAGGAACTTCCCGGATAGCGCGGCAGCCTTACAGGGCGTCCTCGTGTGGATCCTCCCCGCCGGGCATCTGAGAGCTGAGTCAAAGGCTGCGAATGGCACAGGGGCTGAAAGCGGGGTGCCGGCTTGGGACACGTGACCTGGGATTTTTGAGTCAGCTTTGGGGACGGGGAGGTCCAGGCTGTGGTCCCTTAGGCCACGTGAAGGGAGAGCCTCACTTTTGTTCACAGTGCTGAGGTGTGCAGGACAGAGCAGTCCCGGGGCGTGTCCCATCACTTGTCCATCGTGCCTTCTGTGTCTTTTGTGCTTCTTGTGTTGTACGTGCCTCGCCTTATCTCTTCTGGGGGCTTACCAGGAAACCCCGGCATCACTCCTCGCATCTCTGATCTCTGGGCTCCTCAGCCCGACACCATCGAAGCTTTGCCTCGGGAGCTCTCAGAGGCCTCGGAATCGCGTCTCTCTTTTAAAAGCATCCGATCGGATGTCTTTTAGAGGTCTTTTTCTGAGCTGTGTCAACAGCCGTGCGCCGCGAGGATCCATTGTTGCGGCTTAGGTCTTGAAGAAACGCAGAGATAGGTAGGGGGCTGTGGCCCTCAGATTCTCGGGCATCCGTCTTGGCAGTTGCTGGAGTTTGTCATTCCATCAGCATCTTCTTCCTCCCGGGTTCTGCGAGCTTCATCAGCTCGCCTTCATTCTCACCCGGCTCATCTTGTTCCGCGTTCTCTCGGTCCTTGCGGCCGTTCTTGTGGCCCAGAGTTTTGTCTCCCCGTTGTGTCCCCTCGTCTGTTGTCTTGTGTGTCATGGGTGTCTGGGTGTAGTTGTCCCGGAGCTGCTCTGTCCTGCTGCCCAGCCTGGGTGTAGGTGTAAAAGGCCAAGTCCCAGGCCCCTGTAATTTGAAATTTGTCATGTAGGGTGTAGTTGGAGTCTAGAGGGTATTCCTAGATTGACACAAGATGTGTGGAACTGTGAAGTTACTCTGCAGCACTTTGACTTTTGTCTTAGCTTTCTTTCAGATGCGGACGGATGAAATCGGTGGCAGAGCGCCCCATCCAGGGTAAGGGGGTTTCCTCGAGAAGGTAAGTCAATGTTTGTCTTTGCAGGGCAACTGGAACCGGTCACTGTGTTACAGGTCTCCTCTTTGTCTTTATTTTTAGGAAGTAGAGCCAGCTGGCAGCAGTCAAGGTGAAGTGGGCAAGGTGAGCATTGACCGGTGGAAGGAAGCTGTTGTTATCGCTGGGCTCTCAGTTTCTGGTGCAACGCTAAGCCTCCCATCTTGTTTGCGTGCTTTAGGCGGTCCAGTCGCGTTTCGCCGAGACGTCCTTGCCAACCGGCCGGCACAGCTGCTTCACCGCTCCCGTGAGCCCTGCGGAAGCGTTATGGAACCGTGTGACGGAGCCTTTTCCACGTAAAGGGGCCGTGTGGGTGGCCTTCAGGAACGGGCCGAGGGGTTGCCGTGAGTTGGGGATGTTGGGAGGAGGAGCGAGGGTCCCTTTGAGTTTCAGCAATGCCACATCACTTTGTCTTCTCTTAACTCAGGCGCGCCCAGCGACGACGGCGTCCGGCTCCCGGCGTGGCCGAAGCGTGCGGCCTCAGGACGTGGCCGTGCGCAGGAGACCGTGAGTAGCGGAATTGTCGGGTTTTGGCTGATGCCCTGCAAAGATCAGCCGCTGATTTTGTGTTTTATTTATTGTAGCTGACCGAGAGACGGCAGCCTGGCGATGGCAGGAACTTACCAGATGGCGAGGCAGCCTTCCTTGGCACTCCACGTGGATCCTCCCCGCCGGGCATCTGAGAGCTAAGTCGAAGGCTATGAATTGCAGAGGGGCTGAAAGTGGGGTGCCGGGTCAGGACTCTGGACCTGGGATTTTTAAGTCAGCTTTGGGGATGGGGAGGTCCAGGCAATGCCCCCTTAGGCCACATGAAGGGAGAGCCTCACTTTTGTTCACAGTGCTGAGGTGCGCAGGACGGAGCAGCCCCAGGGCGTGTTGTATCACTTGTCCGTCGTGCCTTCTGTGTCTTTTGTGCCTCTGCTGTTGTATGTGCCTCGCCTTATTTCTTCTGGGGGCTTACCAGAAACCCCGGCGTCACTCCTCGCATCTCTGATCTCTGGGCTCTTCAGCCCGACGCCATCAAAGCTTTGCCTCAGGAGCTCGCAGGGGCCTCGGAATCGCGTCTGTTTTGGAAAGCATCCGATCGGATGTCTTTTAGAGGTCTTGTTCCGAGCTGTGTCAACAGCCGTGCGCCGCGAGGATCCATTGTTGCGGCTTAGGTCTTGAAGAAACGCAGAGATAGGTAGGGGGCTGTGGCCCTAAAATTCTCGGGCATCCGTTTTGGCAGTTGCTGGAGTTTGTCATTCCACCAGCATCTTCTTCCTCCCAGGTTCTGCGAGCTTCATCAGCTCGCCTTCGTTCTCACCCGGCTCATCTCGTTCCGCGTTCTCTCGGTCCTTGCGGCCGTTCTTGTGGCCCAGAGTTTTGTCTCCCCGTTGTGTCCCCTCGTCTGTTGTCTTGTGTGTCACGGGTGTCTGGGTGTAGTTGTCCCGGAGCTGCTCTGTCCTGCTGCCCAGCCTGGGTGTAGGTGTAAAAGGCCGAGTCCTAGGCCCCTGTAATTTGAAATTTGTCATGTAGGGTGAGTTGGAGTCTAGAGGGTGTTCCTCGATGGACACAAGATATCTGGAGCTGTGAAGTTACCCTGCAGCACTTTGACTTTTGTCTCAGCTTTCTTTCAGATGCGGACGGATGAAATCGGTGGCAGAGCGCCCCATCCAGGGTAAGGGGGTTCCCCTAAAAAGGTAAGTCAATGTTTGTCTTTGCAGGGCAACTGGAACCGGTCACTGTGTTACAGGTCTCCTCTTTGTCTTTATTTTTAGGAAGTGAAGCCGGCTAGCAGCAGTCAAGGCGAAGCGGGCAAGGTGAGCATTGACCGGTGGAGGGAAGCTGTTGTTATCGCTGGGCTCTCAGTTTCCGGTGCAATGCCAAGCGTCCCATCTTGTTTGCGTGCTTTAGGCGGTCCAGTCGCATTTCGCCGAGACGTCCTCGCCAACCGGCCGGCACAGCTGCTTCACCACTCCTGTGAGCCCTGCGGAAACATTACGGGACCGTGTGCCTAAGCCTTTTCCACGTAAAGGGGCCGTGTTTGTGGCCTTCAGGAACGGGCCGAGGGGTTGCCGTGAGTTGGGGATGTTGGGAGGAGGAGCGAGGGTCCCTTTGAGTTTCAGCAATGCCGCATCACTTTGTCTTCTCTTAACTCAGGCGCGCCCTGCGATGACGACATCCAGCTCCCAGCGTGGCCGAAGCGCGCGGCCTCAGGACGTGGCCGTTCGCAGGAGACCGTGAGTCGCGGAATTGTCGGGTTTTGGCTGATGCCCTGCAAAGATCAGCTGCTGATTTTCTGTTTTATTTTTTTTACCTCACCAGAAGACAACAGCCTGGCGATGGCAGGAACTTCCCGGATGGCGAGGCGGCCTTCCTTGGCGCTCCATGTGGATCCTCCCCGCTGGGCATCCGAGAGCTGAGTCGGAGGCTGCAAATTGCAGAGGGGCTGAAATCGGGGTGCCGGGTCGGGACTCGTGACCTGGGATTATGGAGTCAGCTTTGGGGACGGGGGGAGGTCCAGGCTGTGGCCCCTTAGGCAACGTGAAGGGAGAGTCTCACATTTGTTCACAGTGCTGAGGTGTGCAGGACGGAGCAGCCCCAGGGCGTGTTGTATCACTTGTCCATTGTGCCTTGTGTGTCTTTTGTGCTTCTTGTGTTGTACGTGCCTCGCCTTATCTCTTCTGGGGGCTTACCAGAAACCCCGGTGTCACTTGTAGCATCTCTGATCTCTGGGCTCCTCAGCCCGACACCATCGAAGCTTTGCCTCGGGAGCTCTCAGAGGCCTTGGAATCGCGTCTCTCTTTTAAAAGCATCCGATCGGATGTCTTTTAGAGGTCTTGTTCCGAGCTGTGTCGACAGCCGTGCGCCGCGAGGATCCATTGTTGCGGCTTAGGTCTTGAAGAAACGCAAAGATTGGTAGGGGACTGTGGCCCTCAGATTCTCGGGCATCCGTCTTGGCAGTTGCTGGAGTTTGTCATTCCGTCAGCATCTTCTTCCTCCCGGGTTCTGCGAGCTTCATCAGCTCGCCTTCATTCTCACCCGGCTCATCTCGTTCCGCGTTCTCTCGGTCCTTGCGGCCATTCTTGTGGCCCAGAGTTTTGTCTCCCCGTTGTGTCCCCTCGTCTCTTGTCTTGTGTGTCACGGGTGTCTGGGTGTAGTTGTCCCGGAGCTGCTCTGTCCTGCTGCCCAGCCTGGGTGTAGGTGTAAAAGGCCGAGTCCTAGGCCCCTGTAATTTGAAATTTGTCATGTAGGGTGTAGTTGGAGTCTAGCGGGTGTTCCTCGATTGACATAAGATGTCTGGAGCTGTGAAGTTACCCTGCAGCACTTTGACTTTTGTCTCAGCTTTCTTTCAGATGCGGACGGATGAAATCGGTGGCAGAGCGCCCCATCCAGGGTAAGGGGGTTCCCGCGAGAAGGTAAGTCAATGTTTGTCTTTGCAGGGCAACTGGAACCGGTCACTGTGTGACAGGTCTCCTCTTTGTCTTTATTTTTAGGAAGTGAAGCCCGCTATCAGCAGTCAAGGCGAAGCGGGCAAGGTGAGCGTTGACTGGTGGAGGGAAGCTGTTGTTATCGCTGGGCTCTCAGTTTCCGGTGCAATGCCAAGTGTCCCATCTTGTTTGTGTGCTTTAGGCGGTCCAGTCGCATTTTGCCGAGACGTCCTCGCCAACCGGCCGGCACAGCTGCTTCACCGCTCCCGTGAGCCCTGCGGAAGCGTTATGGAACCGTGTGCCGGAGCCTTTTCCACGTAAAGGGGCCGTGTTTGTGGCCTTCAGGAACGGGCCGAGGGGTTGCCGTGAGTTGGGGATGTTGGGAGGAGGAGCGAGGGTCCCTTTGAGTTTCAGCAATGCCACATCACTTTGTCTTCTCTTAACTCAGGCGCGCCCAGCGACGACGGCGTCCGGCTCCCGGCGTGGCCGAAGCGTGCGGCCTCAGGACGTGGCCGTTCGCAGGAGACCGTGAGTAGCGGAATTGTCGGGTTTTGGCTGATGCCCTGCAAAGATCAGCCGCTGATTTTGTGTTTTACTTATTGTAGCTGGCCGAGAGACGGCTGCCTGGCGATGGCAGGAACTTCCCAGATGGCGAGGCGGCCTTCCTTGGCGCTCCATGTGGATCCACCCTGCCGGGCATCCGAGAGCTAAGTCGAAGGCTATGAATTGCAGAGGGGCTGAAAGTGGGGTGCCGGGTCGGGACTCTGGACCTGGGATTTTTAAGTCAGCTTTGGGGACGGGGAGGTCCAGGCTGTGGCCCCTTAGGCCACGTGAAGGGAGAGCCTCACATTTGTTCACAGTGCTGAGGTGCGCAGGACAGAGCAGTCCCGGGGCGTGTTGTATCACTTGTCCGTCGTGCCTTCTGTGTCTTTTGTGCCTCTCCTGTTGTATGTGCCTTGCCTTATTTCTTCTGGGGGCTTACCAGAAACCCCGGCGTCGCTCGTACCATCTCTGATCTCTGGGCTCTTCAGCCCGATGCCATCGAAGCTTTGCCTCAGGAGCTCGCAGAGGCCTTGGAATTGCATCTGTTTTGGAAAGCATCCGATCGGATGTCTTTTAGAGGTCTTGTTCCGAGCTGTGTCAACAGCCGTGCGCCGCGAGGATCCATTGTTGCGGCTTAGGTCTTGAAGAAACGCAGAGATAGGTAGGGGACTGTGGCCCTCAGATTCTCGGGCATCCGTCTTGGCAGTTGCTGGAGTTTGTCATTCCGTCAGCATCTTCTTCCTCCCGGGTTCTGCGAGCTTCATCAGCTCGCCTTCATTCTCACCCGGCTCATCTCGTTCCGCGTTCTCTCGGTCCTTGTGGCCATTCTTGTGGCCCAGAGTTTTGTCTCCCCATTGTGTCCCCTCGTCTGTTGTCTTGTGTGTCACGGGTGTCTGGGTGTAGTTGTCCCGGAGCTGCTCTGTCCTGCTGCCCAGCCTGGGTGTAGGTGTAAAAGGCCGAGTCCCAGGCCCCTGTAATTTGAAATTTGTCATGTAGGGTGTAGTTGGAGTCTAGCGGGTGTTCCTAGATGGACACAAGATGTCAGGAGCTGTGAAGTTACCCTGCAGCACTTTGACTTTTGTCTCAGCTTTCTTTCAGATGCGGACGGATGAAATCGGTGGCAGAGCGCCCCATCCAGGGTAAGGGGGTTCCCCTGAGAAGGTAAGTCAATGTTTGTCTTTGCAGGGCAACTGGAACCGGTCACTGTGTGACAGGTCTCCTCTTTGTCTTTATTTTTAGGAAGTGAAGCCGGCTAGCAGCAGTCAAGGCGAAGCGGGCAAGGTGAGCATTTACCGGTGGAGGGAAACTGTTGTTGCTGGGCTCTCAGTTTCTGGTGCAATGCCAAGCGTCCCTTCTTGTTTGCGTGCTTTAGGCGGTCCAGTCGCATTTCGCCGAGATCCCCTCCCCAACCAACCGGCCGGCACAGCTGTTTCGCCGCTCCCGTGAGCCCTGCGGAAGCGTTATGGAACCGTGTGATGGAGCCTTTTCCACGTAAAGGGGCCGTGTGGGTGGCCTTCAGGAACGGGCCGAGGGGTTGCCGTGAGTTGGGGATGTCGGGAGGAGGAGCGAGGGTCCCTTTGAGTTTCAGCAATGCCGCATCACTTTGTCTTCTCTTAACTCAGGCGCGCCCTGCGACGACAGCGTTCGGCTCCCGGCGTGGCCGAAGCGTGCGGCCTCAGGATGCAGCCGTTCGCAGGAGACCGTGAGTAGCGGAATTGTCGGGTTTTGGCTGATGCCCTGCAAAGATCAGCTGCTGATTTTGTGTTTTATTTATTGTAGCTGACCAAGAGACGGCAGCATGGCGATGGCAGGAACTTCCCGGATGGCGAGGCGGCCTTCCTTGGCGCTCCATGTGGATCCTCCCCGCTGGGCATCCGAGAGCTGAGTCGGAGGCTGCGAATTGCAGAGGGGCTGAAATCGGGGTGCCGGGTCGGGACTCGTGACCTGGGATATTTGAGTCAGGTTTGGGGACGGGGAGGTCCAGGCTGTGGCCCCTTAGGCCACGTGAAGGGAGAGCCTCACATTTGTTCACAGTGCTGAGGTGTGCAGGACGGAGCAGCCCCAGGGCGTGTTGTATCACTTGTCCATTGTGCCTTGTGTGTCTTTTGTGCTTCTTGTGTTGTACGTGCCTCGCCTTATCTCTTCTGGGGGCTTACCAGAAACCCCGGCGTCGCTCCTCGCATCTCTGATCTCTGGGCTCCTCAGCCCGACACCATCGAAGCTTTGCCTCGGGAGCTCTCAGAGGCCTTGGAATCGCGTCTCTCTTTTAAAAGCATCCGATCGGATGTCTTTTAGAGGTCTTGTTCCGTGCTGTGTCAACAGCCGTGCGCCGCGAGGATCCATTGTTGCGGCTTAGGTCTTGAAGAAACGCAAAGATTGGTAGGGGACTGTGGCCCTCAGATTCTCGGGCATCCGTCTTGGCAGTTGCTGGAGTTTGTCATTCCGTCAGCATCTTCTTCCTCCCGGGTTCTGCGAGCTTCATCAGCTCGCCTTCATTCTCACCCGGCTCATCTCGTTCTGCGTTCTCTCGGTTCTTGTGGCCCAGAGTTTTGTCTCCCCGTTGTGTCCCCTCGTCTGTTGTCTTGTGTGTCACGGGTGTCTGGGTGTAGTTGTCCCGGAGCTGCTCTGTCCTGCTGCCCAGCCTGGGTGTAGGTGTAAAAGGCCGAGTCCTAGGCCCCTGTAATTTGAAATTTGTCATGTAGGGTGAGTTGGAGTCTAGCGGGTGTTCCTAGATGGACAGAAGGTGGCTGGAGCTGTGAAGTTATCCTTCAGCTCTTTGAGTTTTGTCTTAGCTTTCTAAGCATTACATTATTCACTGCCCGATGTGGGGTTCAAAAGAGTAAGAAAAACCTATACTAATTATGTTATATTGGTACTTCCTGTGTGTTGGGAAAAAGGACTGTGGGATAAAGGACTTTGTAATGGCGTTCCTTAAGTTCATGTCTCTCAGGGTGGAGGCCTTCATGTAGTTCTAGTCTCTGAGCTTTTTTTGAGGTTTTAATCTACTTGTCCAGAAATGGATTACTTGTATTTATTTCTATTTTATGGCTATCTATCTATCTTCATTTGTTTATTATAGATGTGTATATTTTCATTTCTATATTATTCATTTAAATGCCATGCCTGTAAGTAAATAAAAAACAATAAGTCCCTTGATTTCAATATTTTTCATACCTATTTCTATCATATTGAACTTCTTTTTTTACACACCTAGATATAATACACAACAGATACTAAAATATATTATATTAGCATCTATCCATATGGTTTTCATACTGAATATTAATCTACTTGTCTAGATTTGGATTACTTGTATTTATTTCTTTTTTCTTTCTGTCTAACTCTCTCTCTATATATATCTATCTAGCTTCCCTATATTTACTTTTACATGTATATATTTATATATTTCTCTTTCTAATGTTCTGCTTTTTGAAATTTGCATTTCTTTCTCTTTGAAACTCTACCCATTCATTCAGCTGACAGGTCAGAATGACAAAAATATAAAGCCCTGGTGAACCCCGAGTGCAGAACGCGCTCGTCACTATGGAACTTAGGCACAGAAATTTGTCTCGGTGCATTTTAGTACCTCATGGATGCACAGATGTGTTTTATACACTCACTTTTTACAGGGAAGTAAGAGGTGGAAAAACAAAAGCCACTTTCTTAACCCTAAGCCGTTCCTGACATAACAAAACCCTAAAGACGGCGTGCACAGAGAGGGGGTTTCTTTCCAAGGGAATTTAGAGAGATCCATTCCTGTTCCTTGCCAATGCCTACCGTAAAAACCAGAACAGCTCCACAGGTTTTTGGATTCTGCATCCAGCCCTCGCAGGGAATTCCCTGGCAGCTCGGGATCCCCTCTGGGCAAGGGTACCCGGCACGAGCCCTCCCCATTCCCCGCTCACCTTGCTCCTCCAGCGCAGCGCCTGCCTCCCTCTGCCGGGGACCTCGGCGTGCCCCAAGGGACACGGGAGCCCCCCAGTGCCCACCCCGTCCCCCTCAGCCTTTGCTCCTCACCCCCAAAGAAGGCACAGAACAACTCCAACTGCCCTGGACAGCAGCACCCTGCTTTATTGGAAGCCCTTCTAGGACTAGACCCCCTCCCAAAAAGGAGCTCTGCTGCAACAAGAAAAGGGGTGCCCCGGCTGCGGGCACTTCTGCACCACCGTGAGTCCAGAAAATCCCAAAATCACTGGAATTTAACCCAAAAAATCCTCAGATCCAAAAAAAACCCCGTGAAAATTGGGTAAAATATGCAAAAATGGCAAAAAATCCCATAAAAATCCTGAGTTTTGGGGGTCAAACACCACTGCTACCCCGGCTGCGGGCACTTCTGCACTGCCGTGAGTCCAGAAAAACCCAAAATCCCAGGAATTTAATCCAAAAGAATCCTCAAATAAAAAAAAAATAAAAAAAATCCCATAAAATACGAGAAAATGGCAAAAAATCCCATAAAAATCCTGAATTTTGGGGTCAAACAGCACTGCTACCCCGGCTGCAGGCACTTCTGCACTACTGTGCGTCCAGAAAAACCCAAAATCACTGGAATTTAACCCAAAAATTACCCCAATCCAAAAAAAACCCCGTGAAAATCCCATGAAATACGAAAAAATTGCAAAAAATCCCTGGAAAAATCCTAAAAAATCTAGAAAAAATCTCATAAAATCAAGAAAATTCTGTAAAAATCCCCAAATCCCCCAAAACTGCCCCAAATCCCCTTCAGGATCTTTGGGAACCTCAATTTGTGCCTTTTAGGGATCAGTTTGGGGGATTTGGGAGGTTTTTTGGAGGATTTTGAGTGATTTTGGTGCATTTCAGGCCAATTTTGGTTGATTTCAGGGTGTTTTCTGGTGATTTCAGGCTGTTTTTTTGCTGATTTTGGGGTGCTTGAGACTGATTTTGGGGTGTTTCAGGTTGATTTCAGTTGATTTCAGGGTGATTTTGAGTGATTTTGGGGTGTTTCATGGCAATTTTTGGGTATTTTGGGGTGTTTCAGGCTGATTTTGAGTGATTTTGGGGTACTTCAGGCTGATTTGGGGTTATTTCAGGCTGATTTTGGTTGATTTCAGGGTGGTTTTGGGTGATTTTGGGCTATTTCAGGCTGTTTTTTTGCCGTTTTTTCACCAATTTTTGCTGATTTTGGCTGATTTTGTGCCGATTTCTGGATTTTAGGGCACATTTCTCGAATGCCACCCTGACATGCGCATCGGGCGCCATTTCCACCGGGGCTGCGTCTCCCGCCTGGGGTGTCTCATCTTCTGTCCCCAAACCCCCCAAAACTGCCCCAAATCCCCCAAAACTGCCCCAAATCTCCTTCAGGATCTTTGGGAACCTCAATTTTGATCCCGGTGACGTTGTCCCTGCCCCGCACCCGGTGATGTCATTGTCTGTTGCAGCGGCCTCAGGGAGACAAAGAGTTACATTGTCCCACCCCAAACCCCTTGTGAAGGGCGGCCCAGGAGTTCTGATTGGGTTTGAGTCCCTGGGGGGTTCTCCCTTGCTGTGTTTCTAATGGTCCCTGACCCTGAACTCCACCCTCAAAGGTGTAAACCCTCGGTTCTGTCCCTCAAAAACCCCTGCTGTGCCTCTGTTCGGGGCTCTCTGTTCTGGACCTGAGTTTGTTCTCATGCTGAATAAATGGTTTCATGAACGGGAGCCCGTCTCGTTGGTGTTTCATGCTGGTCCCCAGAACCCTGCTGCTTCCCTGGACGAGATCCTGAGGTTGCAGGCTGCAACAAATGGTGGAGAATGCGGGCATCCAGGAGAACAGCAGGAGCGGCTCCATGGACACCTCGTAAGTCCCCGGCTGATGGCTTGAGAGCCGGCGAGACCCCCGCCTTGGAAAGGAGGACTCGAGAGTACCTGGCAGGGAGACTGGGTTGGGAGTGCCTCGGGCATGGGGGAAGTAAAGGGATTACGGAGGTGTGGGAGCTGAGACCAGACGCTGGGACAAGCACCTAACGTCACCCAACGAGACGTATTATGGACGATTATGGACGATATCAACACTATGGACGATATCAACATTATGGACGATTAACATTATGGACGATTATGGACGGTATGGATCTTCCGGTGGACTGTTTCTGTCTTCTGTGAAGTTCCTTTTTTTTTTTTTGGTGTATACCTCCCTGTACCTTCCCCTTTCCTCTGTTCCTAAGGGCAGGACAAAGGGTGAAAAAAGCTAAGATGGCTCGGGGTTGCTGCCGTCTGCCCGCCGTTCCGTGTCCTCCTTCACCCCCTGTCTCTCCATATTCCCCATTCCCTGTCCGGGAAAGTCCGTCCCGGACCCCCCCCATCCCAAGATGGCGCCGGCCACGCGGTCTGGGATCCCTTGTTTCCCGCCTTGCTCCTTCTTTTCCGGTCCCAAACCTTCCCTTCCCGAACCTCCCAGTAACTCCTGCTTCGCTCCCACCCCTTTGTTCGGTGCTCCACCCCTGGGGGCTGTGCCTTCTCCATCGTGGGCAACACCTCCTCCGGGGAAATCGAAACTGTAACCGAGCTCCGAAAGCCAGTGTTTCACCGAGATCATCTAAAGGGGTGACGCCCACATGGGAGCCGGAGCCGAAGCTGGAGATCGAAGAATTCTGCCCCTCGTGAGAGGAGATCTAAGAGCTGCACCCTTCCTAACAGAGAATCCTAAAGTGGAAGAGACTGAACAAAAAAAAAAAAAAAAAAAAAATTATGTTTGCATTAAGTACCATCACCGTTTAATTTGCCCGGCGTAGTCCGAGATTTAAGTGTTTGTTTTCAATTTTGTTTTTTCTGTTTGCTTAATGTGTTTTGTTATTGAGCTATTGGTGTCCCACAAAGCAAAGTGGGTGCTCTGTGGAAGAGGTGAGATTTTAAGGTGTATGTTTGGAAACATTTTAAGCTCCTAATTAAAATTTGAAAAAAAAAAAAAAAAAAAAAAATAAAATAAAAAAGGAGCAGATGTTGCAGCGGCCTCAGGGAGACAAAGAGTTACATTGTCCCACCCCAAACCCCTTGTGAAGGGCGGCCCAGGAGTTCTGATTGGGTTTGAGTCCCTGGGGGGTTCTCCCTTGCTGTGTTTCTAATGGTCCCTGACCCTGAACTCCACCCTCAAAGGTGTAAACCCTCGGTTCTGTCCCTCAAAAACCCCTGCTGTGCCTCTGTTCGGGGCTCTCTGTTCTGGACCTGAGTTTGTTCTCATGCTGAATAAATGGTTTCATGAACGGGAGCCCGTCTCGTTGGTGTTTCATGCTGGTCCCCAGAACCCTGCTGCTTCCCTGGACGAGATCCTGAGGTTGCAGGCTGCAACAATTGTCGGCCCGGTGACGTCATAGTGTTCCCTGTGATGTCACCTTCTCTCCCCACGTGACGTCACGTGTCCCGCCCGGTGACGTCATCCGCACTCCGTGATGTCATCGCCAGCTCGTGACGTCACCGCCCCCTGTGTGAAGTCACAAGCCCCCCCAATGTATGACGTCACCACCCCCCCGTGTCTGACATCACCACACGCCCCCATATGATGTCACCACCCCCGTGTATGACGTCACCATGTCCCCCGTGTATGACGTCACGGCGCTGCTGTTGATTGCATCATGGCGGCCCCGTTGATTACGTCACTGCGGCCTTGTGTATGACATCACGGCTCTGCCGTCGATGACGTCACGGCCCTGCCGTCGATGACATCACGGCTCTGCCGTCGATGACGTCACGGCGTGGCCGTCGATGACGTCACAGGAGGAGGACGGCTCCACCTGCCTGCACCACGCGGCCAAGAACGGGAACCTGGAGATGGTGGAGCTGCTGCTGGGAACCGGACAGGTGGACGTCAACGCCCAGGTGAGTGGTCAGTGAGTGACCACTGAGTGTCCACTCACTGTCCTGAGTGTCCACTCACTGTCCTGAGTGTTCTGAGTGAGCCCTGAGTGTGTGAGTGTCCACTCTGTGTGTCCCTGCTGGGAACTGGACAGGTGGACGTCAACGCCCAGGTGAGAGGTCAGTGAGTGACCCCTGAGTGTCCACTCACTGTCCTGAGTGACCCCTGAGTGTGTGAGTGTCCTCTGAGTGTCCACTCACTGTGTCCTGAGTGACCCCTGAGTGTCCAGTCAGTGTCCGGAGTGTCCTGGCAGTATTCAGAGGGTCAGGGCTGCTCTGGGGCTGTTTTTGGGCTGTTTAGGGGTTGTTTCTCGGGTGTTTTTTTGGCTGTTTTAGGGCTGTTTTTGGGGTTGTTTTGGGGGTTGTTTTGGGGCTGTTTTTGGGTTGTTTTTGAGGTGTTTTGGGGTGATTTTGGGTGTCTGGAGGCGGCGCTGACCCCTGGATGACCCCTCAGGACAACGGCGGCTGCACCCCGATCATTTGGGCGGCCGAGCACAAACACATCGAGGTCATTCGGCGACCGCTGACCCGAGGGGCCGATGTCACCCTGACCGACAACGTGAGCGCACCTGGGGACACCTGGGGACACCTGGGGGGACCTGAGACACACCTGGGGACACCTGGACACACCTGGGGACAGCTGAGATACACCTGGGGACACCTGGTGACACCTGGGGCCACCTGGGGACAACCGGGGACACCTGGGGACAGCTGAGACACACCTGGGAACAGCTGGGGAACATCTGAGATACCTGAGACACACCTGGGGACACCTGGACACACCTGGGGACACCTGGGGGCCCCTGAGATACACCTGGGACACACCTGGGGACACTTGAGATATACCTGGAGACACCTGGGCACACCTGGGGACACCTGAGATACGCCTGGGGACACACCTGGGGACACACCTGGGGATAGAAGGAACACACCTGGGCACACCTGAGGGTACCTGGGGGGGGTACCTGGGAACATACCTGGGGACACCTGGGATAGAGAGGATACATCTGGGACACACCTGGGGACACCTAGTGACACCAGGGGGCCACCTGGGGACAGCTGAGGAACATCTGGGGAACATCTGAGATACCTGAGACACACCTGGGGACACCTGGAGAACATCTGGGAGATATTTGGGGACACCTGGGGGGACCTGAGACACACCTGGGGACACCTGGGGACACCTGGGGGGACCTAAGACACATCTGGGGACACCAAAACCACACCTGGGGACAGCTGAGATACACCTGGGGACACCTGGTGACACCTGGGGGCCACCTGGGGACAACTGGGGACACCTGGGGACAGCTGAGACACACCTGGGGACAGCTGGGGAACATCTGAGATACCTGAGACACACCTGGGGACACCTGGAGAACATCTGGGAGACATTTGGGGACACCTGGGGACAGCTGGGACACACCTGGGGACACACCTGGAACCCCGTCTAGAACCCAGTCCAGAACAGTCTAGAACTCAATCTAGAACCCAATCTAGAACAATCTAGAACCCAGCCTAGAACGCTCTAGAACCCAATCTAGAACGTGATCTAGAACGCTCTAGAACCGAGTCTAGAACAATCTAGAATGTGGTCTAGAACGCTCTAGAACCCAGTCTAGAACAATCTAGAACGTGATCTAGAACACTCTAGAACAATCTAGAACCCAGTCTAGAACCCGATCTAGAACAATCTAGAACACGTTCTAGGAACACACCTGGGGACAGCTGGGGACATCTGGGACACACCTGGGGACACCTGAGATACACCTGGGGACACCTTGGGGACACACCTGGGGACACCTGGGGGCCCCTGAGATACACCTGGGACACACCTGGGGACACCTGAGATATACCTGGAGACACCTGGGGACACACCTGGGGACACACCTGGGGACACACCTGGGGACACCTGGGGATAGAAGGTGTTGGAGTCTGAAATACAGACTGTGTGCCCTTGCTTTTAATGTTTAGTTCTGGGATTCAAGAGAACACTGAATTTCATATAATATGAAATTCATGAGCATGTTTTCATAGTGATACATGAAAACTAATGCTAAAGTTAGATAAGAAAGGTAGGTGTGTAGATTAGAAAGTTTCTTAAATCACTGGGTGAAAAAGTAGTTTAGAGAACAGGAGACAAGATGGAGGATTTAGGGTGTTGTCTCTTGTCCTTCTTCTTTCTTCTTCATGTTCTTTTCCTAGAGGTTTTTGGGTAGTAGTTAGTAATTGGATAGAAAATGCCACAGTGCATCACAGAGGTGATGGGTCATTGGGTCATTAAGAAAAATAATATACGTGTCTATTGTTAATTGGATAAAAATAAGTATAAAGATAAAAGAACTGCGTAGTTCGGGGCCATTTTGTGTATCAGACATGAAGTGTGCCACAAGGCCTTGTTTGTACCATCAGGAGAAAGAAATGTACCAAATTGCAAAGATTAACCTTGAAACCAGCCTGAAGAAACCTGGTAACTTTTATAAGGATTCTGCAATAAACACGAGAAACAAGATTTTAACGAGCTCGAGAGTTTACTTCGAATAATGAGAACTGAGATATAAGTGGAACTCCCCACGAGGGAGGATCCCAGAAGAATTCAGCCCAGAGAAGGCTGGGGAACTATAGAAAGCTGTATTCACAGAGAATTCAGCCCAGAGAAGGCTGGGAAACTATAGAAAGAACTGTATCTACAGAAAATTCAGCCCAGAGAAGGCTGGGAGATTATAGAAAGCTGTATTCACAGAGAATTGAGCCCAGAGAAGGCTGAGAGACTAAAGAAAAGATATATCCACAGAGAACAGAGCCCAAAGGAGGCAAAGAAAAGAGAGACAGAGGTAACAAGTGGTGCCCCGTGTGAGGACAAACTCACAGAAGCTTCAATCAACACCTGCAGGATCACAGCAACCAGTTCCTGAAAGAAATCCTGGAGAAAAACATCTGCTATCACATTCCGAAATTCCAAGGGCCCTGGACTCGGAACATTGGATTCTGCTGGTCAGTAATCTGAAGATAGCCAGGTCTGGTAAGCTGTATACAGTCTATATAATGGGGTTGAATATTTATAAAGAGAGATTGTTTAAACCCAGGATTTGGGGGAAAATATAAATATGATGTTTAAAGAGTTAATAGCCCCGGGAATAGGGGGAGATGAACTGCCCTTTCTGAAAGCGCAGGAAACCCAGATAATTCCCCAGCGGCGTGGTACCCCTGCCCCTGTCCCTTCAGAGAACGTGGGGGGACGAGGGAGGAATGCGAGGGAAAACTGAACACCGGGAAGCTTGTGTTGTGAATTCATGGTGTAAATATTGGCTTTTCACAATTATTCTGATAAATATATATTATATGCTTTCACTATATTCTTTTCTCTCCTAGCAAGTTATAGGCTTAGATAGGAATTCTGAATGGTAAGGATATGTTTCATCTGGACAAGGCAAGATAAACAAGCAAGACAATGGGAGGATCAAGCTGTGGAAAACAGGCTATTATCAACAGCAGGAAAAGGAGAGCAAATGGTTATCAAGAAGCCGGTACCAGGACGCTGGCAAGGGGGGAAGACAGGAAGACCAGCTACCCTCAAAGGAAGGATGAGGGGCTTACGCTCTTATCGATAATTGACCATTTCCAGAAGAAAGGAAACCAAAATCCAAAATAATGATGATCAGCAAAAATAGTGCTGACCAGCAGAAAATGAAGTTGTGCAAAAGCATGATCTAAGAAGGCAGAACCAGGGAGGGGATATGTATGAATATGCATTAACCCCTCACAGCAGGGGAAGATAAAAAGGGGGTCCCTGAGATACCAGGTGTGCTCTTGGCAGAGCGGCAAGGCACCCGGCCGTAACTCTTTGCTTTACTTTATGTCTCTTATTGTCTTTATTAAACTGTTTTAAAATTTTACAGGAGTGAACTTCGTTTTTCACACTTGTGTTACTTCAGAAAGCAGAGTGAGCAGTTTGTTATATTGTTAGAGGTTAAAAAAAAATTGCATGGAGAGATATGATGGTTTATATAGAGTCTTTTTGGAATTATTGCGGTTAGAAGAAATCGCGGGGGGCGGAATGGAGGAAAAAAAAAAAAAAGTTAGAAAAGTTCCACGCTGCTTCTGAAACCACGCCTTTAGAACAGCCCCCTGCACCCTCCATGCACGTCAGAGGAGCCAGAGCGAGGGAGGGAGCCTACCCCGCCCTCTGACGAATTTAATAACACAGAGATGTTAGAAAAGGCTAGTAAAGGTGTGTCTGCCCAAGAGGGGACACGGAGGGGGGTATTTGCTCAGCAGGCAACCCCGAAAATACCCGCCCATCAGGCGGAGTTAGAAGCTGCCCAAAGAGGAGAGGCTTCAAAGAGCGGCGGGAAACGGCGGGATGGCCGCGCCGCGGAGTGACCCCGAGCAGAGGGGGGAAAGATTAGAAAAAGAAAAAAAAAAAATATTAGAACGCTGCCGTAGACAGACAGCGAAAGAAAAGGGGCTGGCCAAAGTTATAAAGGCACACCCCGCAGGGAAAGCACTGCCGTGATCCATAACGGGGAAGACCCGGCCCTCCGGAGGGGAGATTGGCGGGGGTAACCCTGTCGAGCCGCGCATGCGCGTTTCAGCACTGAAGCCAAGCCTGTGAAGTTCCGGAAGTCAGCCCGGCTGGCTCAGCCGGCAGAGCCTGAGACTCTTGATCTCAGGGTCGTGGGTCCGTTTTCTGGGACAAACAGCAGTCACCCAAAAAGGGATTTATCTCCTGAAAAGGAGTTTCTTCCTAAATATAAGTTTTTAGAGTTCTTTTCTCAGATTCAAAAGCAGCGCGGCGCGGACGGGCTTGATAGCACACAGCAGCCAGAGACGCTGTCGCCATGGCAACCACCGGTTAAACAACTCAAGCAACTTCGATGAAGCTACAGAAAGCAACAAAACAAAAGAGAAACAACAGAAAGCTGGACATCTCAGAGAGGGACAAAAAAGAGAGTGTTTTAATTGGACAATTAAAAAATTAAAAGCTTTGCAAATTGTATTGTTGGTAAATCAGCAAATTGTTGTAATCATGATTGAGTTTTAAAAAGAAGTCTCTATTGAATGAAGTGCCTTCAAAAATAGATCAAAAAGCTTATAGATATTTTATAATGAAATATATATAGATGTTGCATTTTTAATAATATCTGCTGGTTTTATTTTTACAAAATAGCATGGAAAATGATATTTATACATCCCAAGAAGTTTAAAAGATTTTTCTTCTGTTTCAGTATTCCTAATACATGAAGGTTTTGAAAATGTTATCTTCACTATACATCTACTGATAATATAATACTGTATCATATGGAGTGGTCATCAAGCATTATTACTGTAGTTACAGTCAGTTTCTGCAAGAAGCATTTCTTTAAAATTGAGTTAAAAGATCATATGATTAATCCTACAGAAAAAGGATTGAATGACAAATTTCTTTTATTTTTAACCTTTCCTTTTATTTGAGTATGTGTATTGTGGAGTTAGTTCAATACAGTTTTCAGTAATTTCAAAATTATGTTAACCATATATTACCCATTTGCTTGGGTTTTTTTTTATAATTAGGCAATTTTAATGTGAGTCCTTTTGTTATAAAAAAAACATGTATAACAGCATATATATAAATTTGGATTTTGAATTTAAGTTAAAAAGTTAGACTTAATGTTTCTGAAAAGTACTACAAAAGCTGAATAGCAAATTACCAAATCTGTGGTGTTGTTTTTTTGTTTTTTTTTCTAGTGAAACTGCACTCTAAAAATCCTAACAAATATAAGCATATACCAAGCAAATTCTTGTTATGAATTGATATTTTTAATAACATCTACAGTTATCATGAGTTATTCTCAAAACCAGATAACATAGAATGATGATAAATTTGTTGCATCCCTATAATCTTTATAGTGAACCAATATTCCTATTATATTGTGTTCAAAGAAGTGTATACCAAATTTTTAGTTGCCTTTTTTTAATAATAATAGAGTAAGATTAAGTTGTATTGTCATCTGATATAGATTAAGTGTTAATAGAATTAATCAAAGTTAAATTTCACTATGTTTAAGTTTGAGTGTTTTTAAGTTAAGTTATAACTTTAGTATTTTTTGATTTTAAGTTTTGTTACTTCCTTTTATCATAATTAATTTCTAACAAGTTTAAATTTAAATTGCTTTATGTTTTGTTGAAGATATTTGTTTAAATTGCAAAATATAGTTATTTTCCTAAAGAGATGAAGATGAACACCTGCTTGTGGACAGAAGTGAATGCAGTCAGTGACTCCTTTGACTTCATTGAGAGTTCTATTGTTTGTTGTTATATTATTATTGTTATATTGTTATATCGTTGATATATTGTTATTGCTATTGTTATAGCTTTCTTATTTTTCAGTGTTTTCAGAATTTTAAGAAGATGTACCATTGCTAAGGGTCAGCTGCCATGAGAGAAGCTTCAGATTAAACCAACTGCTGCATAATTTAATTGATCTGGTACCTAAGACTTCTTGTCATTTGCTTTATACAAATGTTTTTTGGAAGTTTGCTGTGTTTTAAGCATCTTACAGCTGTTATTTTTAAACCCCTTGCTTTAAAAATGAGTTAGGAGACATCTTTCCAGATGAAGCCTAAGGCTCTGGCCAAGCCTTGACTTTACCTGGATAGAGAATTTACCAATAAACCCAGAAGTTTTCTGTATCAAAACAATACTCAGGTCAATTTGACTTGGCAATTAGTGAATTAATATAGCAGCTGGATTTTACATCGGGCTTGGAGAATTGTTATCCGGACATGATTTTCCAATCTTCCGTTGATTTATCAGCTGTGGCAGACTCTGGGATGAGAGTATATATTTAGTACATTTAGCAATTCATATTATAGATTATTCAGATAAGTTTAATATTGCATAATATTAATGATGAATCTTCTTAATAAGTTTTTGATTTCTGTAAAAGTGTTATTTCCTATATGTGTATACATGTGCAAGTGTTTTAATTTGATGATTTTTCATTGACATAACAAAAAAACAAATACCTTACTTAATTATATAAAGAAAAAGGGGGGGACCAAGGCTATGCCTCGGAAGTATAAAAACCTAATATATTTTAAATTTTTGGAAAAAGCGTAAAGATCTTATATCTATTGCAAACAATTCTTGAACGGTCCTTTTTAAACAAGTCTTTTACGAAGCCAGTTCCATCAATTATCAGGTATTGTTCTAACGGTACTCAAGCAAAGTTGAGAGAGAATTCTTAAGTTCTGGTCAAAAGTTCAAAAGCAAGAAGATTAAAAATCTATTTCAATTAATAATTTGGAGGAAAGTGTATGTTTGTGTATTCACAGGTTCAAAGCAAAAGTAACTTCCTAGCAAAGAACATGAAAACTCATCAGCTGCAGAGACAAGCAGACAGCCCAAAGAGTAGAAGAGCGAGCATGCTGATGTGAATTGTATCAAGACCACAGTTGACAGCAGAACAGCTTAGATCCAACATGCAAGAACAGTGAACTTTGGGTTTCATGAGAAACAGTGGGAAAGTCGATATTTTAAAGCCTCATTTGTTAAAGCGTGGTGTGAACAGTGTCAAGATTCAGAATCTTGCACGAGAGATAAAGTCCTTGAATATGAAAGTGAATCAGGCATCACCCTTGAGCTGTATCATTTTGTTGATCACTTTGTGATGCAATTTCACCTGCATCACTTCTTTTAGTTAACTCAAAAGAAAGTATACCTTATCTCAGTAAAAATAGATTTTTGTATAATATTCAATTTTTCTGTGTTAAAACAGAATGAAAATGAGATAATGAATATTATTCCAAATCATGCTCTATACAAAGAGGCAACATCTTAGTGTAATCTTGTATCAATCTTAGTCACACCTGATTGTGAAGAGTTTGACTTTTGAAATTTTAGATAGAGATTTATAACAACTTAGCTTTCAATTCAATTAACTTCAGCAGAAACTTTAGAGCAATTAGACAAATTAAGCTACTAGTCAAGTAAGCAACCTAGATCTATTTCTCTAGCTTTGGGTAGTTAGTTAACTGATGTTCAAAACTGGAGGCAGAGCGCTCTGTGGAACAGAGCAGCAGTTCTGTTGTTGGTGCATAAGGCATGAGTGAAGGAAAAATAACCCTTCTTGAAAAGTAATCAAACAAAAGCTTTGGGTTGATTTTTTTAAAATTTTTTTTTAAAGAGAGGGGCAGATGTTGGAGTCTGAAATACAGACTGTGTGCCCTTGCTTTTAATGTTTAGTTCTGGGATTCAAGAGAACACTGAATTTCATATAATATGAAATTCATGAGCATGTTTTCATAGTGACACATGAAAACTAATGCTAAAGTTAGATAAGAAAGATAGGTGTGTAGATTAGAAAGTTTCCTAAATCACTGGGTGAAAAAGTAGTTTAGAGAACAGGAGACAAGATGGAGGATTTAGGGTGTTGTCTCTTGTCCTTCTTTCTTCTTCATGTTCTTTTCCTAGAGGTTTTTGGGTAGTAGTTAGTAATTGGATAGAAAATGCCACAGTGCATCACAGAGGTGATGGGTCATTGGGTCATTAAGAAAAATAATATACGTGTCTATTGTTAATTGGGTAAAAATAGGTATAAAGATAAAAGAACTGCGTAGTTCGGGGCCATTTTGTGTATCAGACATGAAGTGTGCCACAAGGCCTTGTTTGTACCATCAGGAGAAAGAAATGTACCAAATTGCAAAGATTAACCTTGAAACCAGCCTGAAGAAACCTGGTAACTTTTGTAAGGATTCTGCAATAAACACGAGAAACAAGATTTTAACGAGCTCGAGAGTTTACTTCGAATAATGAGAACTGAGATATAAGTGGAACTCCCCACGAGGGAGGATCCCAGAAGAATTCAGCCCAGAGAAGGCTGGGGAACTATAGAAAGCTGTATTCACAGAGAATTCAGCCCAGAGAAGGCTGGGAAACTATAGAAAGAACTGTATCTACAGAAAACTCAGCCCAGAGGAGGCTGGGAAACTATAGAAAGAACTGTATCTACAGAAAATTCAGCCCAGAGAAGGCTGGGGAACTATAGAAAACTGTATTCACAGAGAATTTAGCCCAGAGAAGGCTGAGAGACTAAAGAAAAGATATATCCACAGAGAACAGAGCCCAAAGGAGGCAAAGAAAAGAGAGACAGAGGTAACAGAAGGAACACACCTGGGCACACCTGAGGGTACCTGGGGGGGGTACCTGGGAACATACCTGGGGACACCTGGGATAGAGAGGATACATCTGGGACACACCTGGGGACACCTGGGGACACCTGGGGGTACCTGGGACACACCTGGGATGGAGAGGATACATCTGGAACTCACCTGGGGGGACCTGGGGACATCTGGGGACACCTGGGCTTTCTAATCTACACATTTACACTTTTCCTATCTAACTTTAACATTTGTTTTCATGTGTCACCATGAAAACATGCACATGAATTTCATATTATATGAAATTCAGTGTTTCCTTGAATCCTAGAACTAAATATTAAAAACAAGGGCACACACTCTGTATCTCAGACTCCAACATCTGCCCCTCTCTGTTTAAAAAAAACAAACCAAAAAAACAATAACGAAAATCAACCTAAATCTTTTATTGGATTACTTTTCAAGAAGGGTTATTTTTCCTTCACTCATGTTTTAACAAATGAGGCTTTACAATATTCATTTTCCCACTTTTTCACACGAAACCCAAAGTCCATTGCTCTCGCACGTGGGATCCAAGCCGTTCAGCCGTCAACTGCGGTCTCGATACGGTTCACATCTGCGTGCTCGCTCTTCTGCTCTTTGGGCCGTCCGTTTGTCTCTGCAGCTGATGAGTTTCCAGGTTCTTCTCTAGGAAGTTACTTCTGCTTTAAACCTGTGAATACACAAACATACACTTTCCTCCAAATTATTAATTGAAATGAATTTTTTAATCTTTTTGCTTCTGAACTTTTGACCAGAACCAAAGAATTCTCTCTCAACTTTGCTTGAGTCTTGTTAGAACAATACCTGATAATTGATGGAACTGGCTTCGTAAAAGACTTGTTTAAAAAGGACCGTTCAAGAATTATTTGCAATAGATATAAGATCTTTACACTTTTTCCAAAAATTTAAGATTTATAAGGTTTTTATACTTCCGAGGCATAGCCTTGGTTCCCCCCTTTTTTTTGTAATTAAGTAAGGTATTTGTTTTTTTTGTTATGACAATGAAAAACCATCAAATTAAAACACTTGCACATGTATACACATATAGGAAATAACACTTTTACAGAAATCAAAAACTTATTAAGAAGATTCATCATTAATATTATGCAATATTAAACTTAACTGCATAATCTGTAATATGAATTACTAAATATACTAAATATATACTCTCATCCCAGAGTCTGCCACAGCTGATAAATCAACGGAAGATTGGAAAATCATGTCCGGATAACAATTCTCCAAGCCCGCCGTAAAATCCAGCTGCTATATTAATTCACTAATTGCCAAGTCCAATTGACCTGAGTATTGTTTTGATGCAGAAAACTTCTGGGTTTATTGGTAAATTCTCTATCCAGGTAAAGTCAAGGCTTGGCCAGAGCCTCATCTGGAAAGATGTCTCTTAAGTCATTTTCAAAGCAAGGGGCTTAAAAATAGCAGCTATAAGATGCTTAAAACACAGCAAACTTTTAAAAGGCATTTGTGTAAAACAATGATCAGATGTCTTAGGTAATTGACTAATTAAACCATTCAGTAGTTAATTTAATCTGAAGTTTCTTTCATAACCCTTGACTTTCAACCATGACACATTTTCTTAGAATTCTGGAAACTAAAATAATAAAGCTACATTGGATTAGGTAAATGCAAATCATCTTAAACAAGGAGAAGAGTAAAAACCAAGACAAAAAAACTCTGTATAGAAGCAGCTGCATAACTTATTTACCAAGATGCATCTGTAGTGAGAAAACAAAAAAATCTCAAATGACACATGTCTAAAAGGTAATTACACAAAGATATATTAAAATATGTATAAAGCTGCCTGTAAATACAATGACACTTTATACATAATGCTCATCATAGAAATCTATCAATTTACATTATAGAATGAATATGTCATCAGTGAGTGTCTGAGGAAATCAAGATAATAAATTTAAAATATTCACGTCTTAGTGACTAAAAATGAATTAAAGTGAAAAACTTTAAAATTTTTTGTAAATAACAATCACTAAGTTTTTTATGCAACTTTTAGAAAACTAAAACTGTAGAGATTATAACAAACAATAGAACTTCTAATGAAATCACGGGTGTCACAAATTGCATTCACCTCTATTCTTAAGCAGGTGTTCACCGGTGTTCTGTCACCACTGTTTCAGTTGTAATTATCTTCATCTCTATAGGAAAATAACTATGCATTTTAAACAAATGTCTTCAATAAAACATAAAGAAATTTAAATTTTAACTTGTTAAAAAATAATTATGATAAAAGGAAGTAACAAAACTTAACGTCAAAAAATACTAAAGTTATAACTTAAGTAAAAAACACTCAAACTTAAACATAGTGAAATTTAACTTTGCTTAATCTTATTAACACAATCTATATTAGATGAAAACACAACTTAATCTTACTCTATTATAAAAAAAAGGCAATTAAAAGTTTGGTATACACTTCTTTGAACACAATATAACAGGAATATTGATTCACTATAGAGATTATAGGGATGCAACAAATTTATCACCATTCTATGTTATCCGGTTTTGAGAATAACTTATAATAACTGCACATGTTATTAAAAATACCATTCGTAACAAGAATTTGCTTGGTATACGCTTAAATTTGTTAGGATTTTTAGAATTCAGTTTTACTAGAGAAAAAATACAACACCACAGGTTTGGTAATTTGCGATTCAGCTTTTGTAGTACTTTTCAGAAACATTAAGTTTAACTTTTTTAACTAAAATCTAAAATCCAAATTGGTATATATGCTGTTATACAGGTTTGGTTTGGTTTTGTTTTTTTTTTTATAACAAAAGGACTCACATTAAAATTTCTTTATTAAAATTGTAAAAAAAATACCAAGCAAATGGGTAATATACGGTTAATATAACTTTGAGATTACTGATAACTGTATTGAACTAAATCTACAATACACTTATTCAAATGAAAGGTTAAAAATGAAAGAAACCTGTCATTAAATCCTTTTTCTGTAGGATTAATCATATGATTTTTCAACTTAATTTTAAATAAATGCATCTTGTAGAAACTGACTGTAACTACAGTAATACTGCTTGATCACTCTATATCATACAATACTACATTATCAGTAGATGTATAGAGAAGATAACATTTTCAAAACTTTCATGTATTGAGAATACTGAAACTGAAGAAAAATCTTTTAAATTTCTTGGGATGCATAAATATAATTTTCTATGTTATTCTGTAAAAACAAAACCAACAGATATCATTAGAAATACAACATCTATATGTATTCTATTATGCAACATTTTTAAACTTTTTGATCCATTTTTGAAGGCACTTTAATAAGGGCTTCTTTCTGAAGCTTGCGACCGCTATAATTTGCAGATAAGCCAGTAATGCATCTTACAATGCTTTTGATTTTTACTTTTCGGCTATTTTTCTGAAACCATCCCAGAGATGCTGGAGTTTGTATTGACATGTCCCGTAACCCCGAGTCCATGTCTCTGGGAGGATTTGTAGAGTGAAAGAACTGTGCATTAGCACGGCTGTGCTCAAAAGACTCTTGGCTTTGTGTGGTATCCAGCGAATCAATCTGCTGTGGTGAAGCTGTTGTTTTTCCAAGCTGTTGTTGCTCTGCCGAAGCTGTATTGTCAAGCGAATTCAATTTTAAAAGTGCCGCCGCAGCGCTCGGGGCACGCCGAGGCTCGGTTTCTCCACCCGCCTGTGCCCCGGCTCCGGGCTGGGCACGGAGGGACGGGACCACGCCTCCCTGTGACGTCACGGGCGCCCCGGATGACGGCTGGCCTGGGGGCGGTGCCGCAGGCGGGGTCTGGAGCTGCGGCTGTGGTGGCGTCACTGCTGACGTCACGTTGACTGACAGCTGTGGCTCCAAGCCCACCCCTGGCAGGCGGGGCGCAGGGACCGCCATGCCCGTGGAGGTCCCGGACCGCTCTGGCTCGGGCCGAACCCTCCCGTACCCTCCCAGGGGGGACAGGGCTGTCCACTCCACTCCCTTAGGGCCGGAAAGGGACTCGGCTGCCGGCACGCAGGCGGCCAAGGAAATTTCCCCTCCCTCTTCTGCCGGCACCGGCAGACCGGGCGCTGGAACAGTTTCAAGAGAACTGAGACACTCTTGCAAAAGCTCTAAGACCCCTTTGTGCAGATTCTGCCCGCATTTTAGAATTGCCTCCTCGCCTCTGTATAGTTGTTCTTCTGGGCTTTCAACAGGCTTAGACATTCTCTTTCCTAAGGTAGATTTCCGGGAGGCTGACACAGACTTTACAGCGTGCGGTAACGAGCATTCCGCATTTGACTGAAACAAACCCTTCTGTTTTTCTGGACCCATCGTGTCCCTTCCTTGGGTTTCAGAGTCCCATTTACTGGCGATGACTTCATGAGTCACTGCAGAAGCCGTTAGAAGTTCAGCTGCTACCTCGTCTCTAAGAGTGGTTTTTTCATATACTCTCACATTTATCTTCTCCCACAGGCTTGGGGTAAAAATTTTGTCTGAATCCACGTTAGGGAATTCTACCTGTACCCAGGATAGAAGGCTTTTAAGCTCATCCGTGGACACAGAGATCACGTGCTCCTTTACCATAGCTTCCAAAATAGCCAAAACCTCCCCCTCAGGTCTGGACACGTTTCCCATATTTTTGCTCCCTTTTGACGGCTTACCTGACCTCAGGCTCAGCTTTCTCTCAGCTCCTCTATCCGTGATCCGTTCCACAGCTCACAGACGTCCGGCTTGGCTCGTCCGCTCTCACCGGCGCCGGGATTACCGAGATCTTTTTCCCCTTTCCAGGGAGTTTTCCGGCTTTCTGCTGTCTTCTCTTTTTTCCTTTTTTTTTTTTCAACAGGAGCCTTCAGTTCAAAGTACCCCAAGTTTGGGAGCCACTTGTCTCTTTATGGACTTTTTGATTTGGGTTCTTTTTCCCTTTGAACTGAAGATTGATGAGAGGGAGCATGGTTTTCTCTCGTTCGGTCTCAGTTGTTTATTTTTTGTTATCAGCATTACAAGGTACAAGGAGCTATGTGCACTATGATAGAAAAGGGGTAAAATGGCTAACAAAGATCTTCTTCAAGGTCTTTTATATGTCCATTTACCCAATTAACAGGTGCCAACTAAATTATTTTTCTTAGTAACCCAATGACCCAACACCTGTGTGCTGCACTGTGACATTTTCTACCCAATCACCTACTACTACCCAAACACCCCTAGGAGAAGAACATGAAGAAGAAAGAAGAAGGACAAGAGACAACACCCTAAATCCTCCATCTTGTCTCCTGTTCTCTAAACTACTTTTTCACCCAGTAATTTAAGAAACTTTCTAATCTACACATTTACACATTTCCTATCTAACTTTAATATTTGTTTTCATGTGTCACCATTGAATGTGTTTCCTTGAATCCTAGAACTAAATATTAAAAACAAGGGCACACAGTCTGTATCTCAGACTCCAACATGACGGTGAGAGCATGTCATAGGGTCTGGGGGAGCACCAGGATGCACTTGGACCTGGAGCATTGCTCAGAGGAGGTGGTGAGGGACAAAGCTTTTTGCCAGGAAACAGCAGCTGAACAGGTGAGCCAGTGTGGATTTGCAGGGCTGATCTTTCTGCTTTTCCCTTTTGATTCCATCTTGGCAGTCCCTCCTCAGTGCCCTCAATCTGTCACAAGAGTTCCAAAAAAAAAAAAAAGGCTGAGCAAACAGTGAAAATAAGGGGTACAGGTACGGTAGAATACAGTTGTACCCCACCCCCAACCATAAACAGCAGCCCTAACAGCGCTCCCATTTCCCTGAGGCAGCTGCAGGCAGGAATCCTAAAGCAGCAGAGTGCCAGAACCCCGAGAGGTGCAGGCAGTACACCGTGTTCTAGGGCCAGTTGAGAAGAGATAGTGGCCACGTAGGTCCCGCTTGTGTGGGATAACCAGGGGTTTCCAGCCCCGGCCCACCCCGGGGTGCCCGTTCATCCGCAACCGGGGAGGCTCCCAAACCTCATCAAGGCGGCGGTTCGTTCGGATCCACAGCAATACCGCTTGAAGAGTTTGGCTCCGCAAGCCTCAGCATCCCAGCGGGGCTGAAGCATGCAGGCGAAGGACCCAGCCATTGTCAGGAGACCGTGAGTGTTGGGTTTTCACAGATGTGCTGCTAAGATCTCGCACTGATATTTGGTTTTCTTTATTGTACCTGTCCAAGAGACAACAGCCTGCCAGAAACGTGCCAGACGGTGAGGCGGCCTTCCCTTGTGCCCCACGTGGCTTCTCGTCCCCACGCATATGAGAGCTAAGTCGAAGTCCAAGACCTACAGAGGGGCATGAAAGCGGTGTGCTAGGTCAGCACTCGTGGCCAAGGATTCTCGAGTCAGCTTTGGAGATGTGGCGGTCCAAGCTGTGTCCCCTTAGGCCACCTCAAGGGAAAGCCTCACTTTGGCTCACAGTGCTGAGGTGCGCAGGACAGAGCAATCCCGGGGTGTGTCGCGTCACTTTTCTACCGTGCCTTCCGTGCCTTTCGTACCTCTCGTGTCGTACGTGCCTCGCCTTATCCCTTCCGGGGGCTTATCAGAAACCCCGGTGTCTCTCTTAACATCTCTGATCTCTCTGAGAAGAACATGCAGAAGAAAGAAAAAGGGACAAGAGACAACACCCTAAATCCTCCATCTTGTCTCCTGTTCTCTAAACTTTTTCACCCAGTGATTTAAAAAAACTTTCTAATCTATACCCTTACACTTTTAGCTTTTTCTATCTAACTTTAACATTTGTTTTCATGTATCACCATGAAAACATGCTCATGAATTTCACATTATATGAAATTCAATGTTTTTCTGGATCTTATAACTAAGTATCAGAAACAAGGGTACGCACTCTGTATTCCACACTCCAACATTTGCCCCACTCCTTAAAAAAAGAAAAAAAAAAAAAAATCAACCCAAACCTTTTCTTTGATTAATTTTCACTCAGGGTTCTTTTTCCTTCTCTCAAGCCCTACGCACCAACAACAGAACTGCCGCTCTGTTCTACAGAGCGCTCTGCCTCCAGTTTTGAACATCAGTTAACTAACCACTCAAAGCTAGAGAAATAGATCTAGGTTGCTAACTTAACCGGTAGCTTAATTTGTCTAATTGCTTTCAAGTTTCTGCTGAAACTACTTGAATTGAAAGCTGAGTTGTTATAAATATCTATCTGAAATTTCATGAGTCAAACTCTTCACAATCAAGTGTGACTAAGATTGATATAAGGTTACACTAAGATGTTGCCTCTTTATATAGAACACGCTAAATAAAAAGAAAAATTGAATATTATACAAAAATCTATTTTCACTGAGATAAGGTACACTTTCTTTTGAGTTAACTAAAAGAAGCGATGCAGGTGAAATTGCATCACAAAGCGATCAACAAAATGATAAAGCTCAAGGGTGATGCCTGATTCACCTTCATCTTCCAGGACTTTATCTCTCATGCAGGATTCTGAATGTTGACACAGTTCACACCACGCTTTAACAAATGAGGCTTTACAATATCGATTTTCCTACTCTTTCACACGAAACCCAAAGTTCATCGCTCTCGCGTGCGGGATCAAAGGCGTTCGGCCGTCAACTGCGGTCTCGACACGGTTCACATCGGCGTGCTCGCTCTTCTGCTCTTTGGGCCATCTGCTCGTCTCTGCAGGTGATGAGTTTCCATGGTTCTTCGCTAGGCAGTTACTTCTGCTTTGAACCTGTGAATACACAAAGATACACTTCACTCCAAATTGCTAATTGAAATTAATTTTTAATCTTCTCGCTTCTGAACCTTTGACAGGAACCAAAGAATTCTCTCTCAACTTTGCTCGAGTACCGTTAGAAGAATACCTGATAATTGATGGAACTGGCTTTGTGAAAGACTCGTTTAAAAAGGACCGTTCAAGAATTATTCGCAATAGATATACAATCTTGGCGTTTTTTCCAAAATCTAAAATACATACATAGCGTTTCCACGCTTCTGAACCGCAGCCTGTTTCCTCCCCCTCTCTTGTAAACAAAGGTCAAATATCCTCTGTCTTGTTCTGACAGTGAAAAACCATCAAAGTAAAACACATGCATATGTATACATATAGGAAATAATACTTTTACAGCAATCAAAAACTGATTAAGACAGTGCATAATTAATATTATGCGATATTAAACTTATCTATATAATATGTAATATGAATTACTGAATGTACTAATTATATACTCTCATCCCAGAGTCTGCCACTGCCGATAAATCAACGGAAGATTGGAAAATCATGTCCGGATAACAATTTTCCAAGCCCACGGTAAAAATCCAGCTGCTATATTAATTCACTAATTGCCAAGTCCAACTGACCCGAGTATTGTTTTGATCCAGAAAACTTCTGGCTTTGTCAATTCTCTATCCAGGTAAAGTCAAGGCCTGGCCCAGCGCGTCAGGCGCAGACAACGAGGCGTTCAGGGAACTAGCGGCGAGCCCTTTCCGCCCCTACCCTCTCACCCAGGGGCAACAGCACCGGGTATCGGACAAACCTCCGTCAAGCAGCAGCAGCCGAGCAGATGAACCGGTGCATGGATTTGCAGGGGGGATCTGGATTTGCAGGGGGAATCTTTCTCCTTTTTTCCTTTTGATTTCATCTTCCTAGTCCCTCCAAAGCGTACCTAGAAAAAATGGGGATGATGAGGACGAAAGTAGTTGAAACTGAGGGAAGCAACTCTGTTGGGGAGGGTGAAACAGGGAAACCTTATGAATGTGATTGTCAGAAGATTCTGAAAATATGAAGGCTAGAATCAAAGTAGAAATGAAAGCCTGCTCCGAGTCCTAGGATACTGAGTGCCGGTTAACCAAAGAACAATAGCCTAGCCAGTTGAACGAGAATCCCTGCTGACAAAACAATGTCCTTCTGCTGATCGAGAAGTCCAAAGGTAAAGAAGCAAGGAAAGAACTTGTAAAGCTTTGTAGAGTCTAAAGGGCAGCACTGTACGTTAATATAGGGAAGCGCATAGGCCGTATGTAAACTCTTTAGTGGCCGTGTGTCATGGTGATCGGTTACTAAGAATTAGAATATTCACGATAGAAAAAGATATATTGGATTGTAACAAGAACTTCGCTCTCAACTCTTACCCCTCTCTCAGCTCCCCTCTCCCCCGCTCTTACCTCTGAACCCCGCTCCCTCACCTCCTTCCCGTCTAGCCCTCTCCCCCACTCTTAACTCTCAGCCCCCTCTCCCTGCTCCTACCTCACTAGTCTTCCCTGCTCTCTACCTCTGGTTTTTCCCTCTTTCCCTCTATTGCTCTCTTATTCCCTCCCTCCCCTTTCCCAACCTCTCCTCCCCTGCTCTCACCCGTTCTCTCTCCCCTTCCCCGGACCACGCGGACGCCGAGGCCGGCGGCGGACACGGATCTCCCCTCTTTTTACCCTTATAATAAATTGCTTATACTTGAACAGCTTGACCCCGGAGAAGTCTCTCACCGCGAGTGAGCGTTTTTACACACCAATACCTGGCGCCCGCACGTTTACGAGCCATCCCACGACTCCTCCATCGGTGAGACACTGCTCCATCATCACTGGCAACTACGAAGACAGGTTTTTTCACCCTTTAAGGCCGTCTAGAGTGCAGTTTATGCGGCTGATCACCATAACACCGTAACTCTCTTTCCACTGTTCCGCGGCACCCTCGGGCACCGGCCGGCCGTCGCTCAGCAGCGTCGGCTCCGGAGCTCTAGAGGTATCCGCCGCGTGGCTTTTTCGGGGCGCACGTTCCGAACGGCGTCCGCACCCCTGGTTTCCGCAGGGCCCCGTGGCATTGAGAAGGGTGGCAAAGCCACGCCTCTTCTGTGCTACACGGGACATCCCCTGCGTGGTTTCTTCGGGGTGAAGGTTGCCAAGCAGCGTCTGAACCCCCGGTTTCCGTGGAGCCCCCGAGCTCAGGGGGGCGTTGCGAGGCGACGTCTCACCTGGGCTAGGTGGGCAAAGCCTCTACGGGGTCGAGCGAGGGGCAGACGCTGTCACAGCATCTACACCCCGAACTCTCTAAAAGTTTTTCCGCTGCAGCGTCCGCACTGTAGTTTTTAGACGACTCTGCAGCGTGGTTATGTGCGAGTATTACTAAGTGACACCCGAGAACGGATGGGAGGTGCCCGGCCAGCACCCATCACCCGAGCTCTGAGAGACGAGCCGACATCATTAAAATAAGAGGTGAGTCACAAACCAGTCTATCACGGGTCAAAACTATTCAACCCCAGAAAAAAAGCTGTATAAGCAACTAAAATTCTCACTAAAAGCCGGCCAAAGTAAATTGCCTAAACGAGAACTAAAAACCCTCCTAACCTGGACTCTAGTTAATTTCCCAAACGCAAAACACTCAGAATTTTTTACTAGAGATTTTTGGGACACAGTTGGTAATAAGCTTTTTAATAACATCTCTCGCCGAACTGTGGCGGCCGCTAAGCTCCTCCCAGCCTGCAGAGCACTCGTAGAAATGCGTGCTGCCAATACACAACGCGTGACGAGCCCCCCGTACCCCCGCAACCCCCGTATCTCCTACCCCTCCCCCCGACCACGCGGCCCCCGCATCCTCTGTCCCCGCCGGCCCCCGTCCTTTCCTGCCCACTGAGACCGGCGCGCCCCCCGTTCCCCCTACCCCAGTTCCGGCACGCTCCGTTCCCACCCCTCCCACCGCCCGCCCGCTTTTGCCTCCCTCCTGCCGTCCCAGCTACCCCCGATGTTGCGGTCCCGCCCCGTTCCGCCGTCCCCGCGGTTATGGGCCCCGCCGCTGCCGTCCCCGCGGCCCCGCCTTCCCCCGCCGACACCGTGGTTCCCGGCTCCGCCACCCCGCCCACCCTCGGCATCGTCGTTCCCGCAGCTCAGCTCCCCTACACCCCCTCCGTGCCGCCCGCGCCGCCTCGCCGCCCCACAGGCTCCGCTTTCCCGGCACCCGTGGAGCCGCCGGCCCCGCCGCCGCCGTCCAGTGACACCGATCCGAGCGGTGCGGCCCGGGCCGATCCGAAACTCCCACTGCCGTACACCACTCCCCCATGCTGCCCTGCGGCGCTGACGCCACCCACGCATGCGCAATCACAGCTTTTATCGCCGAGGCTCCTGCCGCCGTCCCCGCGCTCCCCGCGTCTCCCCCCCCCGTGCCAGCCTGTCAAACCGCGGAGGGGGAGAGAAATGCCCACTTCTAAAACACCAGAACAAGTCCAAAAATACCAGCGTCACGCAGTTTCAAATCACCGAGTTGAAAATTTCCAAAGGAATCCAATTGCAAAATACCAGAATACGGGGTTCCAAAATTCCAAAATGATTCCGTTTCAAAATAGTAAACTAGTGAGTTCCAAAATATGAAAAGCACCCAGTTTCAAAATATCAAATTGCAAAATACCAGTTCTCAGATGTCTTACACCGGCAGGATTCCCAAACCCAAATGAATGCAATTATTGTCAAAACGGGATCTGCGCTACCAAAACGACTATTTTCTTCCCTGAAAAGCTTTCCCTGGTGATCATCAATACACGTAGTTATTTTGATCATTTAGCCGGGCGTAATAGAAATTTTACTTTAAAACTCCACATGTGTAGGGGTCCTCAGCTCGCGTCCGTGACCCGCAGCCTCCGGGCGGGACCGCCGGGGCCGGGATCGAAGCTCAGAGCGAGCCCGGTCCCCGCGGCTGCGCGGGGAAACACCGAGCGGCGAGCAAAGGGAGCATTTATAAACTATATCGATATTTCACTGAAATTCAGGGCAGAGCAGCGACGGGGGCGCTCGGGTTCGGCCAGGATTAGCCCTAAACGAGCCGGGCAAACCCGCGACCGCTCAAGGGAAGCGGAAGTCAGTAACTGGTAATCGCCTAGGACCCCGTGAGGAATTTCCTCCGTAATCACAAACCCAGCACGCAGGCGATTTATGCGGCAGAATCCCAATTTCGGCCACGGCACCCTGAGGAGGAGACCGGTTCTCTATCGCGGAAATGAAAGCCCAGCACCCCGGCGTTTCGGGGACGGACAGCGGGACACGTAAGGGAGGGAACGATTGGCAGCATGTTTCTGCGCCTCACCCCCAACCCCCCCCCCCCCACTCCAAGGTGCAGCAGCCTGAAGCGTGACAGGTGAGAACGAGAAGGGAGCAGCTCCCGGCAGAGGCAGTTTTGAGAGGGTTACCCGGGCAAGGCTCGTGCAGGGAGCCGCCGGAGGGGCCAGCGGGGGCATCCCGGGAGTTCCTCCGGGAACGAGGGTCACGGCACCCAGCAGGGACCGGGGGATCAGGCGGTTTCACCCGGGCGGGGAGCGTCACTTTAAGATAAAGCCGAGAGAAAAGCCCGTCCTGCCGAGCAGGGTCACCCGAGCGGGCGGGGCAGCACGCACATTCCCGGCGGGGGGGGGGGGGGGGGGGGGGGGGCGGCAGTTTTCAGTTTTCCTCTTCTACCTCGCTACTCCATCTCCACAGCCCCAAAGAAGGGATGGGTTATCAGGAAAAAAGGCGTTTAAGCTCAGGGAAAAAGCTTTCCTTTCCCCCATCGCCTGTGTTTGAATTGAAGAGAAATCCACTTCCCCTGCAATTTTGATAGTCTCAATTGGAGGTAACTCTGCCTTTTCTGTGCTGTTAGAGATACTAATTGATAGAGAATGCCCATTTTCTATTTTTTTCCACTTTAAGTGGAAAGGGAAAGCAGGGATGATGCTTTTTTATGGATCTGAATTAACCGAAAAATGCCCCCTTTTCAATCACCAGAGAGATTTAAAGTGAGGAAAACCACTCTTTTTCCCAATATTTGATGGGTTTAAATTAAAGGGGAGAAGCCATTTATTTACCACTGTATCTGTCTAAGTGGAGGTAGCTGCCCCATTTGCTCATTTTTAGCGTTGCCTTTTCAAGCATGTCCTGGGGTGACTTTATGATACCGGTATCCCCAATCGTCTGGTTTATGTTAAATATTAAGTTCTGCACCTTTAAGACCGGCTCCGAAAGCGAGAGCGGGGGGAAGAAGAGGCACGCCGTTTGCATTAAGGAACAAACATCACTCCCACACATCCCGCTCCTGGACCGTGGTGTCTGCAGCACGGACAGACAGCGGGACAGAGCTTCTCTCTGGCTTTTAGTTGGTTTTAGCTAGCTGAGGCAGAGGAGTTCCCTGGACCTTTGTTTTTTTTTCCTTTTTTTGTTTCCTTGGATCTGTGCAAACCTGCTCCGGACCGAACACCCGGCCAAACCCCGGGAGCTCACGCCTTTGGCCCACCGGGGCCCGGGCCTCGGCACTTTTCAGCGCCGGAAGGACCGATAAGAACCCGAGCGAGGCGAGCTACACCACATGAAAAGGACTTTTCTTCCTAGACTTGCCATCCCATCGAACAGTGAGAGGTTTTATTATTTCATATTATTCAATTTCTGTTAAATAAACAGCTTTTTCCACTTCTTTCCAAGGAATTTTTTTTTTCCTTTCCTGGACCAGTTGGTAGGGAGGGGTCATTTCCCTGGGGAAATCCCCATTTGGAGTTTTCCTCCCTAATTTTCCCTAAACTAGGACACAGCATTTCAAGGGTTTAAAGCTGCATTTCAGGGTACCTCTACCCACGCCCCGGCACCAAATATTTCCAACAGGAGCGAGTCCAGCAGGTATGTAACGGTAATGCCAGCTAGGAGTCTATTCTTTTTCTTATTTTCATTTATAATGTAGAGAGCCCGAATTAGAGGTCCCTGTGAGACACCATTCATATCTATACTATTCTTCTCCACCGTAATTAATCACAGGGGGAGTGCTACTTAGTAATCACTAATAAATAATTATGCACGTCCATAAATTATCCAACTTAGCCGGCAACACTGCTGAAACACAAAGTTTTGCTTCTTACCTTTTTTTTTTCCTTTGCTCCATTGCTCTGAGAAATTGCCGTAAAAAAAGAAAACACTGTCTTTTCCCAAAAAGTTTTCTTCTACGCAGAGCTCCTTACCTCCATTTTAACTCAGAGGAGCCAAACAGTTACGGTCCCTCTGAGGGCTTTTATACCCGGTGGGATTTGCCGCCTCCCCTTTCCCAGGCATCGTGGGAAAAAGAGGCTGGCTCAATTAGGGGTATATTAACCCCAGGCTGTGCTAAGGGGCATTATTCCCTCCAAGGGAATCAGCTGGGCTAAAGAGCTTGTCTCTCATTTCAGTGAAGAGGCTCTTTCAATTCACTCCAGCCTGCTTTTAGCAGGTATCTTTTGGGCATTTGAAACAGCAGAGGTTTTGAAAACACCTTGAAGAAAACATTATTGAACACAGGGAGTATTTAAGTTCATGATTTTGGGTTGGGAGTTCAGGGGTGATAAGATGCTTTTATAATGATTCTTCTGTTTGGGTTTTTTTTAGGAGGATTGCAGTTTCCTGAAGTTCTCGGTCACGTCAAGTGCGATACTTCAGATTCCCTCAACAGATTCATCGTGACACAAAAGGGAACCGCTGCGGCAGCTTTCCTTAGCAGCAGATCGGTCTCTCCAATGGATTCGCTTCGGAGAAATAAGTCGAGGGCTGTGGTCACAGAGGGGATCAAAGCAGGGCAGTGGGTTAGGATTCACACCGGTTAGGGTTTTGAGTCAGCTATGGGGAGGGGGAGGTTTGAGAACTGGCCTCTGGGGCTACCGTGAGGGAAAGGCTCACTTTGGCTAACAATGCTGAGGCGGGCAGGGCAGAGCAGTCCCAAGGTGTGTTGTCACTTGTCTGTCGTGCTTTCCGTGTCTTCCGTTCATCTCGTGCAACATGTCTCTTGCCTTAGTCCTCCCAGGAGCTTATGAGAAACCCCAGGTCCTTCCGGTCGTCTCCCATCTTTGCGCTCCTCGGCCCGGGGCCGACGCCGGCGAAGTTTCGATTCGGGAGGTCAGACAGGCGTCAGAATCGCATCTCTGTTCAGCAGCATCCGATCGGATGTCTTCTTAGGTCTTGTTCTCAGCTGTGTTGACAGCTGTATGCAGTAATCTTTCTTTACAGTGGATAAGGACTTGTGCCGATTCAAAGGCAGGCAGAGGCTTCCAGCCACAGGATTCTCAGGCATC